>NC_059255.1:2293282-2300782 GCF_017591435.1 Portunus trituberculatus | reverse complement strand
TTTTTCCTTTAAATTATTCCTCTTCTACTCAAAACATCCTTAAAAATCTGCTTCACCTCTTTCTTCTTTAGGTAAACTCTTTTTCAGCTCAAAACATCCTTAAAAACCTGCTTCAGTTATTGTTTCTCCTCCAAATAATGCTCTTTCTCCTTAAAATTCGGTTCAAATCTACGTCTTTTTATTGGTTCTCCTTTAAATAATGTTTCTTTTACTCAGAAAACTCTTAAAAACCTGCTTTAATTATTGTTACCCCTCCAACTAATGCATTTTCTGCTCAAAACACCCTTAAAAACATCTAATCAGTCATTAATCTTTCAAAAACTTCCATCACTTGTTTTTCTCTCTAAGTGATGTCCTTTATGTTCGAAATACCCTTTGAGACCTTTTGAGGACGCCGTGGTACAGTGGAACCATGTGCGCTTAAGGGTCCGAGGGGTCTCCAAGCGCACGGGTTCGAATCCTGTCCACGGTCCGAGTGTAGGTTGGGCTTCCTCACTCGGGGGAACGGTTTCCTAGCGGGTGGGCTTTGAGATAGAAGGTACCATAAAAGTATCATCTTTAGCCCAGAAATTCCCGTAAAAAGCCCACATGGTAGAAATAAAGAAAATATCATTAAGAACTTTCATCGCTTATTGTTTCTCCTATAAATAATCCTTTTCCATCTCAAAGCACCCTAAAATAAAGGTAAAAGTTATTATTTTCTTCTGAGAACTAACTTCCCTGCCACTCCTCTAAAAATAATAAGGAAAAACCCACGTCACTTATTGTTTCTTCTTTTAAAAATGTCCTTACCATCCACAGACCGTTGCTAGGATTGGTGCGCTTCAGAACACTTCAACTCTCAAAGCCAGCACGGTACCACTTCACCACCGAGGCACAACCCACGAGCAACACAAATAAGAAAGGATATCGAGGCAAATGTTTAATGCAAATACTGTCTATCTCTTTAAGGCAGTTTTCTTTAGTAGTAGTAGTAGTAGTAGTAGTAGTAGTAGTAGTAGTAGTAGTAGTAGTAGTAGTAGTAGTAGTAGTAGTAGTAGTAGTAGTAGTATGAATGAAAAACAAAAGTGTGCAAATTGAAAAGATAGCGTCATTCTCTAGCGTCTCTCTCTGTCTCTCTCTCTCTCTCTCTCTCTCACACACACACACACACACACACACAAAACCTCCACAAATAATTGAAACGCGACAAAGAGAATCCGTAGAGTTTTCACTGCATTATATTGTTATTATCACCATCTTGAGAGAGAGAGAGAGAGAGAGAGAGAGAGAGAGAGAGAGAGAGAGAGAGAGAGAGAGAGAGAGAAATATATGTACCCAAACCTTCAAACAGACTAGTCAGAAATCTCCTTTACGTCGAGGGCAGACTAACACAACATTAATCTCAATCTCTAGAGCCTCGACTCCCGTGGAAACTAAAAACGATCATCTTCAGCCTCCATCATTGTCATCATCAGGTGTTTCTCTTCTCAATCAGTGGAAAAACATGCTACTACTACTCCTACTACTACTACTACTGCTACTACTACTACTACTACACGTAAGAGGTGTCTTGACACTCCTCTTTTGAAAGAGTTTAAGTCATAGGCAGGTGGAAATACAGACACAGGTAGAGAGTTCCAGAGTTTACCAGTGTAGGGAATGAAGGAGTGAAGATACTGGTTAACTCTTGCATTAGGAAGATGGACAGAATAGGGATGAGAAGAAGTAGAGAGTCTTGTGCAGCGAGGCCGCAGGAGGGGGAAGGCATGCAGTTAGCAAGTTCAGAAGAGCAGACAGCATGAAAACAGCGGTAGAAGACAGATAAAGATGCAACATTGCGGCGGTGACTTAAAGAATCAAGACAGTCAGTTAGAGGAGAAGAGTTGATAAGACGAAAAGCTTTAGATTCCACCTTGTTTAGTAAAGCTGTGTGTGGATCCCCCAGACATGAGAGCCATACTCCATACACGGGCGGATAAGGCCCTTGTACAGAGCAAGCAGCTGGGAGGGAGAGAAAATGGACGAAGACGCCATAGGACACCTAACTTCTTGGAAGCTGATTTAGCAAGAGTAGAGATGTGAAATTTCCAGTTTAGATTTTTAGTGAAGGATAGACCGAGTGTGTTTAATGTAGAGGAGAGGGAAGTTGAGTGTTATTGAAGAAGAGAGGATAGTTGTCTGGAAGGTTATGTCGAGTAGATAGTTGTAGAAATTGAGTTTTTGAGGCATTGAACAAAACCAGGTTTTCTCTGCCCCAATCAGAAACAAGTGAAAGATCAGAAGTTAGGCGTCCTATAGCATCTCGCCTTGAGTCATTTAATTGTTGTTGGGTTGGGCGTCTGTTGAACGCTGTTGAATAATGCAGGGTGGTATCATCAGCATAGGAGTGGATAGGGCATTGAGTCAGATTTAGGAGATCATTGATGAATAATAGAAAGAGAGTGGGTGATAGGACAGAACCCTGTGGAACACCACTGTTGATAGTTTTAGGGAAGAACAGTGACCGTCTACTACAGCAGCAATAGAACGATCGGAAAGGAAACTGGAGATGAAGGTACAGAGAGAAGGATAGAATCCGTAGGAGGGTAGTTTAGAAATTAAAGATTTGTGCCAGACTCTATCGAAGGCTTTCGATATGTCAAGGCCGACAGCAAAGGTTTCACCGAAGTCCCTAAAAGAGGATGACCAAGATTCAGTTAGGAAAGTAAGAAGATCACCAGTAGATCTGCCTTTACGGAAACCATACTGGCAATCAGAGAGAAGGTTGTGAGCTGATAGATGCCTCATTATCTTCCTATTAAGGATAGACTCAAAGGCTTTAGAAAGGCAGGAAATCAAAGCTATAGGGCGGTAGTTAGAAGGATTGGAGTGGTCACCTTTTTAGGGACAGGTTGAATGTGAGCAAACTTCCAGCAAGAAGGATAAATAGAAGTAGAGAGACACAGATGAAAGAGTTTGACCAGGCAGTGAGCGAGTTCGGAAGCACAGTTTTGAGAACAACAGGAGGGACTCCATCCGGACCGTAAGCCTTCCGAGAATCAAGGCCAGAGAGGGCCAGGAAAACGTCTTTATAAAGAATTTTAATTTTAGGGATGAAGTAGTCAGAGGGTGGAGGAGTAGGAGGAATATGCCCAGAATCATCCAAAGTTGAGTTGGTAGCAAAGGTTTGAGCGAAGAGTTCAGCTTTAGAAAAGAAGAGACAGCTGTAGAGCCATCTGGATGAAGTAAAGGAGGGAAAGACGAAGAAGTAAAGTTGTTAGAGATATTATTGGCTAGATGCCAGAAATCTCGAGAGGAGTTAGAATTGGAAAGACTTTGACATTTTCTATTGATGAAAGAGTTTTAGTAAGTTGGAGAATAGATTTGGCATGATTACGGGCAGAAATATATAGGGCATGAGTTTCAGCAGTTGGATGGCTACGGAACCGTTTGTGAGCCGCCTCTCTATCATTGACAGCACGAGAACAAGCAGAGTTAAACCAAGGCTTTTTAGCTTTAGGGTTAGAGAAAGTATGAGGAATGTATAGCTCCATGCCAGAGATAATCACCTCTGTTATGCGCTCGGCACAAAGAGAAGGATCTCTGACATGAAAACAATAATCATCCCAAGGAAATCAGAATAGTACTGCCTTAGTTCCTCCCACTTAGCAGAGTTAAAATGCCAGAAGCACCTCCGCTTAGGCGGGTCCTGAGGCTGCACTGGAGTGATAGAACTGGTAACGGAAATTAGATTGTGGTCGGAGGAGCCCAACGGAGAGGAAAGTTTAACAGAGTAAGCAGAAGGGTTGGAGGTTAGGAAAAGATCAAGAATGTTGGGCGTGTCTCCAAGGCGGTCAGGAATACGGGTAGGGAACTTCACTAGCTGCTCTAGGTCATGAAGGATAGCAAAGTTGAAGGTTTGTTCACCAGGTTGGTCAGTGAAAGAAGATGAAAGCCAAAGCTGGTGGTGAACATTGAAATCCCTAAAATGGAGATCTCAGCAAAAGGAAAGTGAGATAAGATGTGCTCCACCTTGGAAGTCAAATAGTCAAAGAATTTTACATAGTCAGAGGAATTAGGTGAGAGGTATACAGCACAGATGAATTTAGTTAGAGAGTGACATTGAAGTCTTAGCCAGATGGTAGAAAATTCTGAAGATTCAAGATTGTGGGCACGAGAGCAAGTGGTGTCGTTACGCACGTATGCGCAACATCCAGCTTTGGATTGAAAATGAGGATAGAGCAAGTAGGAGGGAACAGAAAAGGGGCTGCTGTCAGTAGTCACAGACAACTGTGTTTCAGTTAGGAAGAGAAGATGAGGTTTAGTAGAGGAGAGGTGGTGTTCCACAGATTGAAAATTAGAACGAAGGCCACGAATGTTGCAGAAATTGATAGTGAAAGTATTAGATGAAGTGTCAAGACACCCAAGGTCGACAGCAGAGGGGCAGTCCGACCTGGGGACATTTATGGTCCCTCCCAGAGGGGGACTCCGAGGCAGGGCGTGGTGAAGCCATTATTAAATTTTGATTTGAAGAGAGTGTAAAAGTGTAAGGTGTTGTAGTGTAGTGTAGGAAGTAGTAGAAGTTGTCTTTAGAGGGCAGGCTGCAGCTACTCAATTGTATAAATGAGACCACAAAGGGAACCGGGAAGAGAGGACACGGGGAATCACTCAGTCTGCAGCACTGCCTACATCCCCGTAAGTACCTCTCCTGGAGTATTCCACCGGGCGGCAGGTGACTACTGCCTACTCCATATACTATTTTTATTACTGATTCTACTACCACCATCATTATCACTACTACTACTACTATTACTACTACTACTACTACTATTGCTGTTGTTGCTGCTGCTCGTCCTTCTCTTCCTCTTCCTCCATCTCCTCTTTTTTTTCTTCTTCTTCCACATCCTTCTCCTTTTTATCACCCTCTTCGTCCTTCTCCTTTTTGTCTTTTCTTCCTTCCTTCCTCCTCCTCCTTTTTTTTTTTCTTTATTTCTTCTTCTTCTTCTTCTTCTTCTTCTTCTTCTTCTTTTCTCTCCTCCTCCTCCTCCTCCTTGATAAAATAACAATAAATTCAATAGTTATTTTTTTTCCTTTCTTTATCTTTTCTTATCCCTTTCTTTATTAGCTCTCTTAATATTTCAAGCTTTCTTTACTTTTGTCATCTTTATTTTTTTTTCCTTTATTTTCTTCAGCTGTTGTTTATAAAAATGCTTTAAAGTAATGAAAAACGAAAAGGCGAGAGTTCTGAGGCGTTTCACATTTTTGATCGATCTCGTGTGTGTGTGTGTGTGTGTGTGTGTGTGTGTGTGTGTGTGTGTGTGTGTGTGTGTGTGTGTGTGTGTGTGTGTGTGTGTGTGTGTGTGTGTGTGTGTGTGTGTGTTTGGGTGGGTGGGTGAGTTTGGTGAGAGAGAGAGAGAGAGAGAGAGAGAGAGAGAGAGAGAGAGAGAGAGAGAGAGAGAGAGAGAGAGAGAGAGAGTGTGTGTGTGCGTGTTCTGATAGTCTCTCTCTACAATTTTCAAGTCCTTTATATAATATTGAAATTATGTTAATCTCTCACTAAAACCTTAAACACACTCTTGGAAACCCGTCACTTATTGTTTCTCCTCTTAACAATACAGAAATCCTGCTAATCTGTTCCTAAAGCGGTAAAAACTCCCTTAAAAACTCGTCACGTATTGTTTCCCTTGTTAATAATGCACAAATCAACTATATCGGTCACTAGAACCATAAAAATCACAGTTTAATGCCACTTATTGTCTAGCAAAAAATCTCCTTAATTCTTCAATAAAACCGTAAAAGCACCCTTGAAAATCTGCGTCACTCGTTCATGTTAATCCGTCAATAGAGCCATAAAAACTTTAAAAACCCATGTCACTTATCATTTCTCCTCTTAACAATGCAAAAATCATTTTAATTTGTCATTAGGACAATAAAAACACCCTTCAAAACCGGCGTCACTTATCATTTCTCCTTTTCCTAATGCAAAAATCATGTTAATCTTTCAGTAGAACCATAAAACCTTTAAAAACCCACGTCACTTATTATTCCTCCTCTTAACAATGCAAAAATCATGTCAATTTATCAGTAGAACCACAAAAACACCCTTCAAAACCCGAGTCACTTATCATTTCTCGTCTTAACAATGCAAAAATCATGTCAATTTATCAGTAGAACCACAAAAACACCCTTCAAAACCCGAGACACTTATTATTCCTCCTCTTAACAATGCAAAAATCATGTCAATTTATCAGTAGAACCACAAAAACACCCTTCAAAACCGGCGTCACTTATCATTTCTCGTCTTAACAATGCAAAAATCATGTCAATTTATTAGTAGAACCACAAAAACACCCTTCAAAACCCGAGACACTTATTATTTCTCGTCTTAACAATGCAAAAATCATGTTAATCTTTCAATAGCACCACAAAATCACCCTTCAAAACCCGCGTCACTGCACCAATACCCTATGACAAGCAGTGAATGTGTGGCGCGGTGTGTTGGAGCATAGGTGGCAATATTTTTCTTCCTGTGTGTGTTTCCATCAGAGCGCCGAGCAAGTTGTAACGTGTTCATCATAATACATCAGTCCCCCGTGCGACAAGGACTCAATAGAAAACGGATACTCCATGCAAAAGGGTGGTGGGCAAAGAAAATGGGAATTGGTCAGATTATGGAAATAGCAGAGAGAGAGAGAGAGAGAGAGAGAGAGAGAGAGAGAGAGAGAGAGAGAGGATTACTGTGGTGGTATGTGTATCTGTAAAACACACACACACTCTCTCTCTGTCTCTCTGTCTCTCTCTCTCTCTCTCTCTCTCTCTCTCTCTCTCTCTCTCTTATCGACCCATTATCTTCTCTCTCTCTCTCTCTCTCTCTCTCTCTCTCTCTCTCTCTCTCTCTCTCTCTCTCTCTCTCTGTCTTATTCTTTGTCTCCCTCTCCTTCTTCATCTAAATTAACCTTTTCTCTCCTCAATGAATGATATGCAAAATTAAAAGAAAAGGAGCAGGAGGAGGAGGAGGAGGAGGAAGACGAGGAGGAGGAAGAGAAGAAGGAGGAGGAGGAGGAAGAAGAAGGAGGAGGAGGAGGAAAGAGACCCCTTAAAAGAAAAACAAATAAAATAAAGATGGAAGGGTAAGTGTGCTGCAGCCTCCCTCCTGAAAGAGTTCAAGTCACAGGAAGGAGGAAACACAGAAGCAGGCAGGGAGTTCAGGAGTGTGCCAGAGAAAAGGATGAAAGACTGAGAATACTGGTGAACTCTTGCATTAGGGAGGTGGACAGAATAGTGGTGAGAGAAGAAGAGACCGAGAATACTGGTTAACTCTTGCATTAGGGAGGTGGACAGAATAGTGGTGAGAGAAAGAAAGACTGAGAATACTGGTGAACTCTTGCATTAGGGAGGTGGACAGAATAGTGGTGAGAGAAAGAAGAAAGACTGAGAATACTGGTGAACTCTTGCATTAGGGAGGTGGACAGAATAGTGGTGAGAGAAAGAAGAAAGACTGAGAATACTGGTGAACTCTTGCATTAGGGAGGTGGACAG
>NC_059255.1:2275782-2280782 GCF_017591435.1 Portunus trituberculatus | reverse complement strand
TAAAAAGGTAAAAAATCTCAATATTGCAAAGTTGTTAATTGAAATCTACTGAACAAAATGTAATATGTGTTGTATTAAGGAAAACGTTAATATTTACCACTCTGACTGGAAAAAAATGAAAAAAAGAGGAAAAAACTAAATATTACAAAGTTGTTAATTGAAATCTAGAAAAGGAAATGTAATAAAAAAATATTGTGTTGTATTAAAGAAAACGTTAATATTTACACACCAAAAAAAAAAAAAAATGAAATAAAATGTTGAAATTATAAAAAAAGGGAAAATCTTTAATATTGCAAAGTTGTTAATCCAAATATAGTAAAGACAACGTAATGAAGGAAAAAAAAAATAGTGTTGCATTAAAGAAAACGTGAATACATCTACACACCTGTCTGTAAAAGTATGAAATGTTAGTATTGCAGAGTTAAGCCAGCGATATCCAGGAAAACAAATGATTGGAAGTAAGATTATCAGCGTTACCCGAAAAATATTATCTACCTGACCTATACGAAATGAACTGAATAAGTAAAAATGCGTTAAAATACCAATACCACAATGTAAAGTCAACACAATCCAACACGGAACTCTATTGAAGAAAATCAAGAAAAAATATTACTTTTACCTCAGAGAAAATGAATCCCAATAAAAAAATGACGTTAAAATTTCACAATGAGAAAGTTATGAAGAGGAAATCCATCATGAAAACTATTAGATGGAAAGAAGAAAAAAAAGATTAGTGATACCTCAAAGAAAACGAGAATATTTCCCCAGTACTCTAAAAACAACAAAATGACGCAAAAATTTCCCTATCACAAAATTAAGACGAGGAAACCCATCATGCAAATTCTTAGATGAAAATAAGAAGAAAAAAGATTAGTGATACCTCAAAGAAAACGAGAATATTTCCCCAGTACTCTAAAAACAACAAAATGACGCAAAAATTTCCCTATCACAAGATTAAGACGAGGAAATCCATGCACTATATGTATGAAAAGCAGCAAAAAACTTTATTATATTAAAAAAAAACTATTATATGGAAAAAAACTCTATTATATGGAAAAAAAACCTATTATATGGAAAGAAACAAAAAGATTAGTCTTATTTATGGAAAGAAGATAAAGTTAATAGTCCTCCCTTAAAGAAAACGAGAATATTGACCCACTAATCAAAAAGCAACAAAAAATTACGTTAAAATTTCCCATCAGGAACTTAAGACGAGGAAATCCAGTATGGAAACTCTACTGGGTGAAAGGAAAAAAAATATTAGTCCTACCTCAAGGAAAACGAGAATATTTACCCACAATTCGTCGTTTTCTTTATATTACGGAACATGTCTTAAAAGGTTGATGATTATATTGACTCAGCTGATGATGGAGCTCTCTTATTCATCAACTGCCAGAGATCAGAAAGAAATATATGTGTGTGTGTGTGTGTGTGTGTGTGTGTGTGTGTGTGTGTGTGTGTGTGTGTGTGTGTGTGTGATTAAGACGATCTGGCCTGCTCCAATACAGTTTGTTTACTCTGGTGACGTCACAGGGCGCGGCCATTTCACAGCGGGGGGGGAGGAAGGTCACCAGTCACTTCATATGCACAAAGATTAGATGTTTGTTGTGGGTCGTGAGGTCTCTTTTTTCTTCTATGGTTTGTTTACACTTGTTTATTCATCTTTCTCCTCCTCCTCCTCCTCCTCCTCCTCCTCCTTTATCTTCTTAAGCTCTCTTCCTCTAGTGTTTTCTATCCTTCTTCTCTGCCTTTATGGTTTGTTTACTCTTGTTTCTAGATATTCCTACCACTCCTCTTCCTCTTTCTCTTCCTTCCTTCCTTCTCCTCCTCCTCCTCCTCCTTCTCCGTCTTCTTAAGCTGTTTATCTCTAGTACTTTCTATCCCTTGCATCTTTCTACTACTTCTATTTTCTTTATATGCTTCGTTTATTCTTGTTAACAAATATTTCTACCCCTCCTTCTCCTCCTCCTTCTTTGACTTCTTCTTAAGCCCTTCAGTACCATGGCACATTTCCATATTAATTCTAGTTACTATTTGGTGATTTTATACAGCTCCAGAAACTCGTGTGGGGGATTAAAATAGTGAAGACTTTCGCCATTAATCTTTTGACCTCCATAGACCCTTCCTAATGTCAATAAAATGGTCTCATCGTATACAATTCCCAAGGTAAAAATGTGTTCCAGTATTGAAGGGATCAAGCAGTTTTCCTCTAGTACTCCCTTGTATCTTTCTCCCGCTTCTTCTTTTCCTTCGTCTTGTTATTCTTCCCTTGGCTGTGTCTCTCGTGAAGTGTGGGTCACCTTGAGCTGTTAGTGTCTCTTGCCTCTTGTCCTCTGTGCCTCCAACCCTTCTCAGTCCCCCCCCCCATCCTTCCCTCCATCCCTCTGTCTTCCCGTCAATTGGTTTCTTAGTCTTTCTTTACACTCCCCGGTCTTCCCCTCCTGCTACGTGACTAAACCATCTCCTTACATACAAAAAGTTGATGTTGGGGAGGAAAGGAGATGAAAAAGGTCCATTGAGGCAGCGTGGGGTGTTCTGGTCTTAATAGGAGCGTCAGTTACAAAGAGACACAGGCAGGTATACAGGAACGCTTTGCTCGACCGTGACTGTTTTTCAAGGCCTGGTTTTCAAGAGTGTTTTCCAGTTAATAAGGTAAACATTTCATTCTTCTGCCACCAAACCATTAAAATCACCTTTCAATATGCTTTCCTCGCTCACCATCACTGCTTTCCAAGGCCACAGAGATGATTTGCCGGGTTTCAAGAGTGTTTTTCCTGTTGATAAGGTAAAAATCTCGTTCATCTGCCAGCAAAGCATTAAAATCATCCTCAAATACGCTTTACTCTCTCACCTTTACTGTTGTCCAAGGCCACAGAGAAGGTTCATTGGGTTCTCCTATTAACCTCTTCAATACTGGGGCACATTTTTACCTTGAGATTTGTGTACGATTAGACGATTTTATTTACCTTAGGAAGGGTCTATGGAGATCAAATGGTTAATGGCCACAGTCTTCACTATTTCAATCCCCACATGAGTTTCTGAAGCTGTATAAAATCACCAAACAGTAAGCAGAATGGATATGGAAACGCGTCATGGTACTGAAGAGGTTAATAACGTTGAAATATCACTAATATATCACAAGAACCACGAAACACTTTTGAAAACTCGTACCTTAATGCCTTTCCTGTTAATAAACTAAAAAAAAAAACTTGTTAATCTGTCTCTAAGATAGTAAAAACACTCTTAAAACCTGTTACGCATTGTTTTTCCTGTTAATAATGTAAGAATCTCGTTAATCTGTCACTAGAACCATACAAGCAGCCTTAGAAACCTGTGTCACTTACTGCCTCTCACGTTACAAATATAGAAAACCTGTTAATCTGTCACCAAAATCATACAAACACCCTAAAAACGTGTCATTAATTGTTCCCACGTTAGTCAAGTAAAAACCTCGTTAATCTGTCACTAGAACCATACAAACGCCCTTAAAAACCTGTCACTTCAACTAGAGCCTTTGGAAAGTATGATCAGAGGAGGTGTGAGGCAATAGCGCTTCGGTATATGAATGATGTTTACATGGTGACGTAAGAGGGCGAATCCATTTGAGCATAGAGGGGGGAGGACTGTTAGCTTGTACCCCATCCCATTACAAAGCACTGGGAGGGAGGGAGGGAGGGAGGGAGGGATGCAAAGTAAGTGAAGGAAGAGAAAATGTGAGGAAAGGGAAACAGAAGAAAGAAGATAAAAATAAATAGAAAAAAGGGGGAAAAACGTAGAAGGGAAAGTACAGAGAAGAGAAAGAAAAAATAAACAAAGAAAGAAAAGGTAGAGAAAGAAAGAAGGAAAAATAAAAAAAGAAGAAAAGAGAAGGCAGGAGAGAAAAAAAAAACAGGGAGAGAAGAGGAATAGAGAAGCAGGAGAAAGAAGAGAGCAAGGAGATAAATAGAAGAGAAACAGGAAAAGAAAGAGAAGGGAGAGAAAGGAAGAAGAAAAGATGCGAGAGAGAGAGAGAGAGAGAGAGAGAGAGAGATGAGAGACAGAAAGAGAAAGAGAAGAGATAGAAAGGAAGGAAAGAGTACAGGAAGAGAAACAGGATGGGAGAGGCTGGGAGAGGTAGGGAGAGGGAGTGAGAGCCATCAGGTGACAAAAGAGAGAGCGAGGGCTTTCTGACAGGTGATGGGCGAGGGAGACAGGGACAGGGAGAGAGGGAGGGAGAGTGGGAGAAAGAGGGAGTGTGTTTATATGACCCGTCCAATAAATAAAGAAAATTAAATTGAGCTCGGCCACCAAACAGAACCAAAACCCACTAAAAGATTGCAAAAGAACCAAAACACACTAACAAAACACTAACACCTGAATTTAGAAACGCCTTCCCCTCTCACTCCAATATTTTTTCAAGACCACAGACACAACTGGACGGTTTTCAAGACATTTTCTCCTTTTAGTTAACTAGAAATCTTACCAATCTATCACCGGAACAATAGAAATACTCTTCAAAACACGAGTATCTTCAACAGGAGCCTTTGGAAAGCAGTGAGGGTAAGAAAGCAAAGGGTTTTAGTATACAAGCTTAAGGAAGGTTAGGGAACACACACTGCTCTCACCACGGCTGTTTCCCAACGCCACACAGATAATCAGCAGAGTTCCTAAGGGTGTTTTTCATGTTTATATTGGAGAAACCTTTTTAATCTCTTTACACCCATAAAATTAATCTTAAAACCACGTCACATTGTTTCTCATGTTAATAATGTAGGAATCGTGTTAATCTGTCACTAGAACCATAAAATCACCCTAAACTATTTAACGCGTGACTATCTACCTTCTGGTGACTATTTGGTGGTTCTATACAGCTCCAGAAACTTATGTGGGGAGTAAATTAGTGAAGCTTGTGGCTATTTATCTTCTGACCTTTATAGTCTTCGTAATGTTAGTATAATGGTCCCAAAAATCATGGTATAAATGTGTTCTTGTGTTGAAAGGGTTACAAACACGTCATTTAT
>NC_059255.1:2268282-2270782 GCF_017591435.1 Portunus trituberculatus | reverse complement strand
TTTATGAAATTACGTGTAGTTAGTTGAAGGGGCAAGGGAGTGAGGGAGCAGTGGGCGGGGTGTGTTAATGGTGCGATCTTGATATGGGCCGGTTGTCTGAAACGCTTTGCTCATTCAATCACTGTTTTCAAAAGGCTCTAGTTGAAGATCCTCGTGTTTTAACCCCTTCAGTACTGATACGCATTTTTCCCTTGATTTTTAGGTATGATTAGACGATTTTATCTACATTAACAAGGGTCTATGAAGGTCAGAAGATTAATGGCCTGTCTTTACTGTTCTAATCCCCACATAAGTTTCTGAAGCTGTGTAAAATCACCAAATAGTCACCAGAATGAATATAGAAACATCCTGGTACTGAGATTAAAGGAGGTCTTATGGTTTGATGATGGATTGGCAATATTGGCAAGTACATTAAAAGGAGAAACTGGAAAACTCGAACAGTCACGGATATGGCCTTGGAAAATTGACGTTTCTGAATATGGGCGATGGACGGGTGGGCGCTCAATCAATGTGACAGGATTGGTGATACAGGTAATGTTGTTAGGTTAGTGTGATGTGTTAATGGTGTGACAGCAATATGAACTCGTATTCTGAAACGCTTAGCACACTCACCATCACTGCTTTTCAAAGATTCGAGTTGAAGATCCTCGTGTTTTTAAGGGTGTGTTTTTATGATTTTGGTGATGGATTGGCGAGACTGGCAAGTATATTAAAGAGAGAAAATGTCTTGAAAACTCGGATAGTCACGCATATAGATTTAGAGAGCAAAACGTTTCTGAATGCAGGAGATGAGCGGCTCCTTAGGGCTTAAGGGTCCAATCAGGGCAAGATGTCATAGGATTAGTGATATAGAGTGATATTTAGGTTAGTGATCAGGGATGGTTGTGGTTATTGCAGTGTGTTGAGGGAGTAAATGTATGGATAGTGAGGTGGGTGCAGGCAGGTGTTTCTCACAGGAATTGCTATGTGTAGGTCTGGTGGCTTCCTGCACTAACCTCTTCTCTCACCACTATTCTGTCCACCTCCTAATGCAAAAGTTAGCCAGTATTCTCAGTCTTTCTGCTTTCTCTCACCACTATTCTGTCCACCTCCGTAATGCAAGAGTTCACCAGTATTCTCAGTCTTTCTTTCTCTCACCACTATTCTGTCCACCTCTCTAATGCAAGAGCTAACCAGTATTCTCGGTCTTTCTTTCTCTCACCCCTATTCTGTCCACCTCTCTAATGCAAGAGCTAACCAGTATTCTCAGTCTTTCTTTCCTCACCACTTTTCTGTCCACCTCCTTAATGCAAGAGGTAACCAGTATTCTCAGTCTTTCACCTCCTTTACTGACAAACTCCTAAAGTCCCTGCCTGCTTTTGTATTTCCTCAATGTTACGACCTAAGCTTTTCAGAAGGGAGACTGTAACACACTTCTCAAGATCTGGTCAACCCTTTTAGCTCTTCTTCTGTGAGGAGGACTCCAGTGGGGCTTTTTTATACATATTTTTGTTGTTATTGTTCAGGGTCAGTGTCTCTCCTACAAAACGAGTGTCTTTTGTGTGGTTAGTGACGTCACAGGGAGCGTCCATTGTGTCTGAAGGGGAGGAAAGTTGGTTCCTTTAATGAATTACTCAAGTTCCCTTTGTGAAGTTAATGACGTGGCGAGACGATTCCATTGTGTCTGCTCGGGGGGAAAAGGCTGCCTTGGATGAATAACTTGTTGAATCACGCTTCATTTCACTCCTTCAATAAGTGACTCTTGTGATGGTAAGATGTGTCTGATTGATGTTACAGGCGCCTCCATTGTGTTCTGACGGGGAGCACGGCTGGTCTGGGGAAATCAGTTGTACACGGAATTCCTTTTTGACAGAGTAACTGTATAATGTTTTAATGTTAGGTGTCCTTGTAGCTCATGACAACACTGTGTTCTGGTGGGGAGGAAGATTGCCTTTTATAGTATCTTTTTTTTTATGTAAGAGGGAAAGTCTGGCCAAGGGAAACAAAACTGTTAAACAAAAAGGCCCATTTAGATGCCAGTCCCCGAGCAGGTCTGAGAGAATTAGCCAAAGGGATAAATGTGTTGAAATCTCCCTCTTTAATCACTTCAGTACTGAGACGCATTTCTATCTTGAGTTTGGGTACGATTAGACTATTTTGTTAACAATAGGAAGGGTCTATGGAGATCAGAAGATTAATGGCCAGAGTCTACACAATCTCCATCCCCACATAAGTTTCTGAAGTCGTATAAAATCAACAAATAGTAGGTAGAATAGGAACGAAAAAGTGTCTTGGTACTGAAGAGGCTAATGAATTCAGGTCATAGGAAGATAGGAACACAGAAGCAACACACATCACTTCTGCTGTTGAGTTATGATTCACTTCAAAGCTTTAACAAGTGACTCGAGCTTCTTTGGTGTAGATGGTGATGTCACAGGAAGCGTTCATTGACCATACAGCGAGGAATGGCTTGTATAAAATCAGCTACTTCATTACACATCACTTCACTACTCATTTCACT
>NC_059255.1:2250782-2253282 GCF_017591435.1 Portunus trituberculatus | reverse complement strand
AACTTATAATTACAAAAGACTTAAACTAATATATATTGCCCTCCTGCCGCGACCACTCACTCTCTCTCTCACACACACACACACACACACACACACACACACACACACACACACACACACACACACACACACACACACACACACACACACACACACACACACACACACACACGGAAAAGAAATAATCAGCAAGAGAGAGAGAGAGAGAGAGAGAGAGAGAGAGAGAGAGAGAGAGAGAGAGAGAGAGAGAGAGAGAGAGAGAGAGAGAGAGAGAGAGAGAGAGAGAGAGAGAGAGAGTACTTAATTTTCCTTTCCATTATTATCATTGCTGTTATTATTATTATTATGATGATGATGATGACGATGATGATGATGATGATGATGATGATGATGATGATGATGATGATGATGATGATTACTCTTATTGTTATTTTCTTTATTATTACTATTACTCGTTTTATAATTAACGATGCAATTTAAGATTTCTCTCTCTCTCTCTCTCTCTCTCTCTCTCTCTCTCTCTCTCTCTCTCTCTCTCTCTCTCTCTCTCCTTTCTTTATTTTCTCGCTAGCTTCAGGGAACAGCTGTGGAGGAAGCAAAGTGGGAAGAGGAGGAGGAGGAGGAGGAGGAGGAGGAGGAGGAGGAGGAGGAGGAGGAGGAGGAGGAGGAGGAGGAGGACAAAGGTAGGAAAGTAGGAAAAGAGGAAATGAAGAAGGAACTGAAGGAAGGGAAGAGAGGGAGAGGGGAGAGAGAGAGAGAGAGAGAGAGAGAGAGAGAGAGAGAGAGACAGGGAGAGATAGAGAGAGAGAGATCAACAACAGCTGTCTCCCTTACCTCTCCCTCCAACAGCTGGGATGCTCTGGGCCAATTTCTCTCTCTCTCTCTCTCTCTCTCTCTCTCTCTCTCTCTCTCTCTCTTCCCTCATAAAGAACTTACACACACATAAAAGGAACACACACACACACACACACACGGCAGCAGCAGCAGCAGCAGCAACAGCAGCAGTAGTAGTAGTTCTAGTAGTTGTAGTAGTAATGGTGATGGTGGTAGAATTAGTAGTAGTAGTAGTAGTAGTAGCAGTAATGGTGGTGGTGGTGGTGGTAGTAGTAGTAGTAGTAGTAGTAGTAGTAGTAGTAGTTTAGTGACCAAAAACCCAAGAAATACAAAATATTCCATCTTAAAGTTGAATAAAAAATACAATAACGACACACACACACACACACACACACACACACACACACACACACACACACACACACACACACACACACACACACACACACACACACACACACAATCCCATCAAGCCGTGTAAGAAATCAGGTCAAAATGGTTCTTGTTTTTAAGTTCAGCCTGACGCCTTCATTTATTCCCTCTCGGCCTGTGGGAAGTGGAGAGGCTCAAGAAATGTCGTGTGAGGCGCTGCTATCTAACCTAACCTAACCTCATACATGTAAACCTGACTTACCCTAACTTAAGTTCACCAAAGACACACACACTGACCCAAGACACAGACAATGACCCAGACACACAGACTGCCCCAGACACACACACTGACCCAGACACAGACAATGACCCAAGACACACACACTGACCCAAGACACAGACAATGACCCCAGACACACACATTGCCCCAGACACACAGACTGCCCCAGACACACACATTGACCAAGACACACACACTGACCCAAGACACACACACTGACCCAAGACACACACACTGACCCAAGACACAAACAATGAACCCAGACACACACACTGACCCAAGACACACACACTGACCCAAGACACAGACAATGACCCCAGACACACACATTGACCCAGACACACACACTGCCCCAGACACACAGACTGCCCAAGACACACACATTGACCCAGACACACACACTGCCCCAGACACAGACACTGACCCAAGACACACACACTGACCCAAGACACAGACAATGACCCAAGACACAGACAATGACCCCAGATACACACACTGCCCCAGACACAGACATTGACCCAAGACACACACACTGACCCAAGACACACACACTGACCCAAGACACACACACTGACCCAAGACACACACACTGACCCAAGACACAGACAATGACCCCAGACACACACACTGACCCCAGACACACACACTGACCCAAGACACACACACTGACCCAAGACACACACACTGACCCAAGACACACACACTGACCCAAGACACAGACAATGACCCCAGACACACAGACTGCCCCAGACACACACTGCCCCATAATTACTAAGTACCTGAGACACTGCCCTCCAATAACCCAGAGTAGCATGGCATTATTTGGTACCTCACAGTCCCCACTAACCCACATATCTTGCTTTGTTCCTTTCCTACCCAAGACAATGACCCAGAGCAGTATGTGTGTATGTATGTAGGGTTTGTTTGGTATCTTAGACAATGCCCTCCAGTGACTCAGAAGTATTCTATTGTTACTTTCAAACCCACGACAGACCTAGAGTATTAATATGTCGT
>NC_059255.1:2223282-2225782 GCF_017591435.1 Portunus trituberculatus | reverse complement strand
GAGGTGGACAGAATAGTGGTGAGAGAAAGAAGAAAGACTGAGAATACTGGTGAACTCTTGCATTAGGGAGGTGGACAGAATAGTGGTGAGAGGATGGAGGAGGAAAATGTCAAGGAGAGCGTGTGAGGAGGGGAGGCATGCAATTAACAAGATCAAAAGAGCAGTTAGTGTAAAAATAGCAATAGAAGACAACAAGAGAGAGAGAGAGAGAGAGAGAGAGAGAGAGAGAGAGAGAGACTAAATAAAGACAGAGGTGATTACAGCGATAATTGTCTCTCTCTAATTGCCCCTTTAAACTCTCCCTCTCCCTCTCTCTCTCTCTCTCTCTCTCTCTCTCCCTCTCCTAAATCTAACATGACCTCGTTGAAGCAAATTTGATAATACATGACCAAAGAGGGGGAGGAGGAGGAGGAGGAGGAGGAGGAGGAGGAGGAGGAGGAGGAGGAGGAGGAGGAGGAGGAGGAGGAGGAAGAGGAGCTCAAACTGAGACTTAATAAAAGAAGGAATAGAAGAAGAAGAAGAAGAAGAAGAAGAAGAAGAAGAAGAAGAAGAAGAAGAAGAAGAAGAAAAGAAGAGGAAGAAGAAGAAGAAGAGAAGAAGAAGAAGAAGAACGTTTTTTATCTTCTTTCTGTTTTTCCTCTTTACTTTTCATATTACTCTTTCATGCTTCTCTTTCCTCCTCCTCCTCCTCCTCCTCCTCCTCCTCCTCCTCCTCCTCCTCCTCCTCCTCTTTCATTTTCTTCCTCTTCTCATTTTCTTCAATTAATTCACAACATTATCACTTGCTGTTATTACTTTCATCTCTTCCTCCTCTTCCTCCACCTCCTCCTCCTCCTCCTCCTCTCTATTCTCCTCCTCCTCTCTATTATCACTTTCTCCACTCTTCTTTTTCGTCTTTTTATTTTTTTTCCTCCTCCTTTTTCTCCTCTTCCTCCTCCTCCTCCTCCTCCTCCTCCTCCTCCTCCTCCTCTCTCTCTTGTATCACGGCCAATATTATTCCTGTTACTATTACAACAAAGACAGACAGACAGACAGACAGACAGACAGACAGACAGACAGACACACAGACAGACAGACAAACAGAGAGACAGACAGACAGACAGACAGACCACGATCTTTCTTCTCGCTATCTTTACCTTTTATATTATCGCCTCCTCCTCCTCCTCCTCCTCCTCCTCCTCCTCCTCCTCCTCCTCCTCCTCCTCCTCCTCTTCAATCCTGCCTATCATTTCCACAATTTACACCTATAAAAATAATCACATTCTTCTTCTTCCTCTTCTCTTCTTTTTCTTTCTCCTCCTCCTCCTTTTCCTCTTCGTCATCCTGTTCCTCGTCCTTCTTCTTCTTCTTCTTCTTCTTCTTCTTCTTCTTCTTCTTCTTCTTCTTCTTCTTCTTCTTCTTCTTCTTCTTCTTCTTCTTCTTCTTCTTCTTCTTCTTCTTCTTCTTCTTCTTCTTCTTCTTCTTCCTCCTCCTCTTCCTTCTCCTCCTTCTTCTTCCTCTTTCTTTTTATCTTTCTCTTCCTCTTCCTATCCTTCTTCTCTTCTCCTTTTCCTTCTCCTTCTGCTTCTCATGCTCCTCCTCCTCCTCCTCCTTCTCCTCCTCCGCTTACTATTCCTCTTCCTCTTCCTCCTCTTCCTCTTCCATATCGTTACAACTATCAGTCACATCAAAATCACCACTTTCCTCCTCCTCCTCCTCCTCCTCCTCCTCCTCCTTCTCCTCTTCCTCCTCCTCTTCCTCAGTAGTGAGTTTGATTGGTTGGTCAGATAAACAGCCTGTTGTTATTGGTTGTGGAGGAGGAGGAGGAGGAGGAGGAGGAGGAGGAGGAGGAGGAGGAGGAGGAGGAGGAGGAGGAGGAGGAGGAGGAGGTTGAGAAGAAGGGAATAAAAGAAAAGTAAAGAGATAGAAGAAAGGCAATTGAAGAAGGAAGGAAGAAAGGAAGGAAGGAAGAAAGGAAAGAAAGAAGGAAGGAAGAGAAGAAAAAAAAGAAAAAGGATTTAAATAAAGGAAAGAGACGAAGAGAGAAGAAAAGAAAAGAAATTACAGAAATATAAAAAAAACAGAAAAGATTAGAAAAGAAAAATATAGAAAAATGAGAGAGAGAGAGAGAGAGAGAGAGAGAGAGAGAGAGAGAGAGAGAGAGAGAGAGAGAGAGATGGTGTGTGTGTGTGTGTAAATATCATTAAATATGTATGTATGTATGATCACATTCTATAAATCACTCTCTCTCTCTCTCTCTCTCTCTCTCTCTCTCACCACTGAAAAAAAAACCATAATATAAAAATTGTTCCCTAACTATTTATACATTTGCCTTCCTCCACCCTTCTTTCCTCCACCTGTCCCTCCACCCACCTTCACCTACCTTACTTCACCCACGCTCATATCCTTCAACCTCCACATTATCCTTCCACCTTACCACCTTAACCTAACACACCCTTCTATTCCTCCACCTTACCTTCCTTCCAGTGAAATTAACTCCTGTCCTTAACCTAACCTAACC
>NC_059255.1:2210782-2213282 GCF_017591435.1 Portunus trituberculatus | reverse complement strand
AGAAATGAATGAGTTTTGAATATCTGTGAAACTTTGTGAATGTGGAAAAGATTGGAAGGGTAAAGGAACTGAAGGAAGCTGATGACATGTAGAAGGAAAGCGTGAAAATTTTGTAGTAGCATCAAAGAATAGTTAACAATGCAAAAGTGAAGGATAGTGAAGGAAAAGGGGCTGAAATTGAAGGAACTGGGAGAAAAGAATATTGAAAAAGATAGGAAAGTTTAAGAATGCCTTGAATAATTAGGGAAAAGCATAGAAAAGTAAGGACTGAAGGAAGGAAGGAAGGTGAAGGAGGTTATGGGTGAAGGAAAGAGTGAAGGAAAACAGGAAACAATGAAGGAAGGTGAAGGAAACACTGAAGAAGAAATGGAAGACATGAAAGAAACCAAAACATGAATAAATAATAAAATGAAATGTCAAAATAGAAAAAAAACGAAAAAATAACGTCGAAATAATGAATGAAACTAAATAAAATCATGAAAAAATGGAAAAAAGAAGGAAAAAGGAAAATTAAGGAGGAAATGAAAAAAAAAACACTTTCCTTATCTATTTTTCCTTCACATTTTCCTTCCCATCACCTCCCAGAATGAAGGAAGTGAAAAAAGTGACCAGGTAGGATGAAAGTGAATGAAGGAAGTGTCAGGCTGTAACTAGAGAATGAAGGAATCTTGTGAAGGATGCATAAGGATGTGTTACTGAAGGAAAGTGAAGGAAATGGCTTGGTTATGAAGGATTGCAATGAAGTGAAAGGAATAATTTGTGAAGGAATTTTTTTGTTTTAGAAAAAAAATTGAAATGAAAAAAGAAACTTAGGGTCAAATTTGTGAAGGAAGGAGAGAAGGATTGAAGGAATGAATAGGCGAGGAAGTATTTTTTATTTATTTTTTTAGGTGAAATCAAAATAATGAAGGAAACAGGATAGGATATGTGAAGGAAGGAGAGGATTGTGATGAAGGAATTGTATATAAAAGGATGTTATTTTGATTTTCTGGTGTTAAAAAGAGAGTATCTGTGAAGGAACTAGTGAAGGATTGAATTGAAGGAGTGAAGGATTGTATGTGAAAGGATGTTATTTGATTTCCTATTGTTTATAAATTAAAAAATGGATAGGATGTGTAAAGGATTGTGCTAAAGAAGTGAAGGAGTGAAGGATTGTGATGAAGGAGTGAAGGAGTGAAAGAATGATTTATAAAGGATATTATTTCTATTTTCTTTATAGGTAGAAAAAGGATACGATATGAGAAGGAAGTCGTGAAGGATTATATTGAAGGAGTGAAGGAAAGATGGCATTGTTTGTAAAGGACGTTGACTGATATCCTAATGCCTATAAGTTAAGAAAAATAGAGAGTATGTGTGAAGGAAGGAGTGAAGGATTGTGATGAAGGAGTAAAGTGAAGGATATTAATGAAGGAGTGAAGGAGTGAAGGATTGCAATGTGTTTCGTGTGTTTGTCATGAAGTTTTTTGCATTTTTTCTTTTATTGTGTCAAATTATATCAAAGAAAATGGATGAATAGAGAGTTTGTGAAGAGAGGAATGAAGGACGGAAGTAACAATGAAAGAAAGGAATAAATGAAGCTATTAAAGAAAGACGAAAGGAAAGAAGGAATGAAGATGGATTGCTACATTTGACAGGAAAGATTAGAAAAAAAGAAAAGAAAGAAAATATAAAAGAAGAGAAAAGAAAAGAAAAATGTCTGACAGATGAACATTAAAAACAGAATGAAAAATGAAACGAAATTAAAAAAAAAAAATAGAATTTGACAAATGAAAAAAAAAAACTGAAAATACAAGAAAAAAAAAAAACATAAATTGATAAGGAAAAAAGAAAAGATATACTAGAAAAGAAGTGAAAGCATGAATATTTTCCCGACCTGCTTTGAAAATCTCTCTTTTGATACAGTTTAAGTCGTGGGAAGGACAGGAGAGAAAAAAAAAGTGAGATAGAGAGAGAGAGAGGAGAAAAAAATAGAAATGAAAAAAAAGAAAACCCAAATACTAGGAAAATAACAAATATTAGTGAAAACAAGTTGATTTTCCTGACATCCTTTGAAAATCTCTTTTGAAACATTTGAAAGTCATAAGAAGCATAGAAAAAAAGGAGAAAGAAAAAAAATAATGAAAAAGAAAAGAAAGAACTAGAAAAATAACAAACACAAGAGAAAACATATTATTGATTTTCCTGACATCCTTTGAAAATCTCTCTTGAAAACTTGAAGTCATAAAAGAATAGAAAAAAAAGGAGAGAGAGAAAAATGAAATGAAAAAATGAAAACCTACAAAAATAACAAATCCTGAAATAAAAGTATGTTGAATTTCGTGACATCCTTTGAAAATCTCTCTTGAAAAGTTGAAGTCATAAAGAAAATAGGAGGAAAAGGAGAAAGAGAGAAAAACAAATGAAAAAAAATGAAAACCTACAAAAATAACAAATCCTGAAGTAAAAGTATGTTGAATTTCGTGACAGCCTTTGAAAATGTCTCCTTTGAAATAGCTGAAGT
>NC_059255.1:2205782-2208282 GCF_017591435.1 Portunus trituberculatus | reverse complement strand
CGCTTGTCCAAATAATAATGATGATGATGATGATGATGATGATGATGATGATGATGATGGTGAATGAATGTATGAATGAGAGAAAAAATATTAATGAATTTTAAATGAATTTTCGATATGTAATGTTTGTCCTGATGATGATGATGATGATGATGCTGATGATGATGATGATGAGTAAAAAAGGATGAATGTGTGAATGAGAGAAAATAATAATGAATTGTGAATATGTAACGTTTGTCTAGGTATTAAGTGATGATAATGATGATGATGATGATGAAAATGAATGAACGAGAGAATGAATGAAATGAAGGAAATTTTATGAAAACCAAGGTAAAAATTAATATAACATTTTACTATAAACTTAAAAATTGAGATGAAAGTTAGTTGACCAAAAAAATAATTAAAAAATATTAGTAATTTATGAAGTACTGGAAAACATGAACTAATTAACAAAAAAAAAAAAAAAATCGACGAAATACTTCAATTAGAGATTTAAGTTTTCAAAAAAATATTAAAATTTCTCTAAATCCAAAAAAGAAAAGAAAAAGAAGAGAAAACGAATCGCAAATCTGTTTTCTTTATATATTTCTAGACATAAAATTTTTGATGCACACACACACACACACACACACACACACACACACACACACACACACACACACTGCTAGGAAAATATGTACATGAATTCTTAAGGGAAAAACAAAATCTAGAGTAAGGAAGAGAAAATATTACAGATAAAAGGAAAATACTCTAGGAAAACCAATAGATGTAGGAAAAGATAGGAAAATATTGAGGAGGAATAAAAAAAGACGAGAAATAATCACGGAAGAGGGGAAAGAATAGCTAGGAAAGGGAAAATGCACTAGGAAAATACATGAATACATAAAAAATTAGGAAAAATTTGAAGGGAAAAGAAATAATGAAAAAAAAGGAAAATATATCATAAAGGAGGAAAATTAGATAGGAAGAGGAAAACATTAGGAAAAGGTACTAGGAAAAACAGAAAAACACGCTAAAAATAAGGAAAAGAATCGAAATAAAAATTGTTGAGGGGAAAAAAAGGAAAATAATGAAAAAAATGTAATTAAGATATAGTTGTAAAATATTGTTAGTGAGGAAAAGACAGGGAAAAGTCAGTTAAGATAAGGGAAAATATTGTTAGTAGGAAAATATTCAAAGGAAAAGCACAATATAGGAAAAAAAAGGGAAAATGTGACGAGCAAAAAGGGGAAAAAAAATAGGAAAGGAATTGATGGGACAGAGGAAAATTTTGAGACAGAAAAATAGAGAAAAAGAAGAAAATTTTGATAGAGACAGAAAATAAGAAAAATAACAAAAAAAAAACAATAGAGAAATATGGAAAAAATAGCTTTAAGTATACGAAAACATAAAAGATAGAAAAACATTGAAAAAATAAAAAAAAACAAGAAAAGATAAAAAAAAGAACTAAATATACGAGAATAAAAATGAAAATAAACTGAAAAAAAAAGCTTTAAGTCTAGAGGAAGTGAGAGACGCTCGGTGATTGGCTGAGAGTTTATCACGTGACACACATTGACCAATCACCTTCCTCCCTTAGTGTGACGTCACGAGGCACTTCCCTAGAATAAGCAGGCACTGTTCCCGAGGTTGCTGACAGTAATAACCCTGACACTGCTGCTGATGATGATGGTTGGAGTGGTAATGTCAATAATAATAATAATAATAATAATAATAATAATAATAATAATAATAATTCTTTATTACTCTATACTATATGTTCTCATTCGTCAGTTATGAAATTATATATATTAATAATGGTAATAATAATAATAATGATTAATATCTTCATTCTATCTCCTTTATTATTTTTATTCTTCTCTCTCAGCAAAGTAGAGGTTTAATAATAATAATAATAATAATAATAATAATAATAATAATAATAATAATAATAATAATAATAATAATAATAAACAAACTCTTTTCTTAGGCTTGTAGTTTTTTCGAGAATTTTACAAAACTTAAAAAAAAGCAAAAAAAAAAATAATAATAATAATAACTTCCATTCACTTACTTAAGAAAACAGCAAATACGACAAACAATAACAATAACTTAAC
Source organism: Portunus trituberculatus (assembly GCF_017591435.1). NCBI lineage: Eukaryota > Metazoa > Arthropoda > Malacostraca > Decapoda > Portunidae > Portunus > Portunus trituberculatus. Next base: position 2,206,186 of record NC_059255.1, on the reverse strand, counting down.
ACTTTTTCATCTCCTTACAAGTAGCATGTAAGTGAATAAGTAAGGTGTAGTCATAGCAGTACTTACCATTAGACACACTTACATACTTACGAGTAGTAGTAATGGTAGTAGGCCTAGTCACGATATAGTACCAAGGTGGATTAGCATTGTGTTCCACCTGCAGAAGATTCCACCCTTATGCTTCAGTGGAGGAGGGAAGGAAGGAGAGAAGGATGGAGGGAAGGAAGAAAGGATAATATTGTCTTCCTTCAGTCCTTCCTTCTTTTTTCCTCTCCTTCTCTCCGTCTTTCTTTCCTTCCTCCCTTTAGCTTCCTACACGAGAAACACGTTAACTCTCACTCTCACTCTCACTCTCACTCTCTCTTAAGCTCAGAACTCTTAGACTTTCCTCACCTTTTCCTCCC
>NC_059255.1:2190782-2200782 GCF_017591435.1 Portunus trituberculatus | reverse complement strand
AATAGAGGATAACACGTATTTTTCCAGCCCTTTCATTGGTACAGGTTTAGTTGTGTGTGGAAGGAAGGAAGGAGGGAAGGAGGGAAGGAAAGAAGGAAGGAAGGAAGGAAGAGTGAAGGTGTGTGTGAGGAGACAAAGAGGAAGAAAGTGAAAGTGTTGTTTGTTTTTGTGAATGAAATGAAGGAAGAAGGTATTGGATGAATGAATGAAGGAAGAAAGGAAAACAAAGATGAAAGTGAAAAGACAATTTGTTTTGGTGAAGGAAATGAAGGAAGAAGGAAGAAGGTAGTGGAAGGAAGAGTGTAGGAAGAATGAATGGCTCCTTCTCCATTGAAAGAAGGAAGAAAGCAAAGGAAAATGAAGGAAGGAAGACAGGGAGGAAGATAAGAAAGAATAAAAATTTGCTGTTTTTTTTTCTCAGGATGAAAGAAGGGAAGAAGCAAAGAAATGGAGAAGAAAAGAGAAGGAAGAGAAAAGTGAATGGCGATTGCTCTGTCAGTAAAAGAAGGAAAGAAGGAAGGAAAAAAATAAAGGAGAGGGAAATGGGAAAGAAAATAAAGGAGGGAAGATGAGGCGAAAACAAAGAAAGGAAAATAAAGAAAAGAGGAAGAGTAGTAAGGAAAGGAAGAAAAGAGAAAAGATAATTAAGAGAGTGGATTCCTTTGTTTGTTCTGTTAGTGGAAGGAAAGAAAGGAAGGAAAAAAAGGAAGAAACGATGGAAGAAATAAAGTGAATGGGGTTTCTGTCCTCTTATTAAAACAGGAAAGAAAAATGAAAGAAAGAAAGAAAGAAAGAAAGAAGAAAAAGTTTGTTCTCTCAGTTCCCTTTAACATTTTCTTTCATATCTTTTACATAAACAAAAACAAACCTATAAAATAAAAAGGCTCGTTCTCTTTGGCAACTTAATTTTTTGTCAAGTCCTTCATTTAAACTATAGAATTTTCAATATTTCTTGTATTTTTGAGGGACCTTATCCTCTTCAGTACTGGGGCACCTTTTTACCTTCAGATTTATGTACGAGTAGACAATTTTATGTACAGTAGCAAGGGTCTATGGAGTTAGGAAGATTAATGGCCACAGTCTTCACTATTTTAATCCCCACATGAGTTTCTGAAGCTGTATAAAATCAACAAATAGTCACCAGAATGAATATGGAAACGCGTCATGGCACTTAAGGGGTTCAGAAACTTTTTGTCTCTTTAACTCCTTTGCTGTTAAAGATATACTGAGTTCTGTTCGTAAATTTAATCCCTTCAGTGCCATGACGTGTTTCCATATTCATTCTGGTGACTATTTGGTGATTTTATACATTCAGAAACTCATGTAGGGTATTAGAATAGTGAAGATTGTGACCATTATACTTCTTATCTCCATAAACCCTTCCTAATGTCAATAAAATGATCTAATCCCACTTCTTATTCCTTCTGCTTACTATTTGGTGATTTTATACAAATTCAGAAACTCATGTGGGGGATTAAAATAGTGAAGACTGTGGCCATTAATCTCCTGACCTCCATAGACCCTTCCTAATGTCAATAAAATGGTCTAATCGTACACAAATCTCAAGGCAAAAATGTGTCCCTGTACTGAAGGGGTTAAGATAATTCAATACTTTATATATTTTGAAGCCGTTAAGGAAATGTTCTGTGTCTCTGTCCTTTTCTACTGTTAAAATATTCCAAGTTTTGTTCATAAGTTTAAAGTTTGGTGGATTTCTTCGTCTCTCTCTTCGTCAGAAATTTCAAGTCCTTTATTTAAACTTCAGATTATTTTTATATTAATTTTTGAGACTCCTTATGGAATTTGTCTCTTTGTCCTCTTCTGCTGTTAAGATGCACTGAGTTCCGTTCGAAGTTGAAAGTTTGGTGAATTTCTTTTGTCTTCGTCTTTTTGTCTTCATCTTTGGCTTCATCTCTGTCTTAATTTTTGTCATTTTTGTCTATTTTTCTTTTTTTTTGTCTATTTTTGTCTTCATTTTTATCTTTTCTGTCTTCAGTTTTGTCTTCATGTTTCCCTTTGTTTTCGTCTTCGTCTTTGTCTTCATGTTTATCTTAGTCTTTGTCATCATCTTTGTCTTCATCTTTATCTTTATCTTCTTCCTTGTCTTCGTCTTCATCTTTGTCTTCTTCTTTGTCTTCATCTTTATCTTCTTCCTTGTCTTCGTCTTCATGTTTGTCTTCCTCTTTGTCTTCATCTTTGTCTTCATCTTTGTCTTCATTTTTGTCTTCATTTTTGTCTTCATCTTTGTCTTCATCTTTGTCTTCTTCTTTGTCTTCCTCTTGTCTTCGTCTTTGTCTTCCTCTTTGTCTTCTTCTTTGTCTTCTTCTTTGTCTTCATCTTTGTCTTCATCTTTGTCTTCCTTTTTGTCTTCATCTTTGTCTTCATCTTTGTCTTCATCTTTGTCTTCTTCTTTGTCTTCATCTTTTATCTTCCTCTTTGTCTTCCTCTTTGTCTTCATCTTTGTCTTCATTTTTTATCTTCCTCTTTGTCTTCCTCTTTGTCTTCTTCTTTGTCTTCATTTTTTATCTTCCTCTTTGTCTTTCTCTTTGTCTTCCTCTTTGCCTTCCTCTTTGTCTTCCTCTTTGTCTTCCTCTTTGTCTTCATCTTTGTCTTCCTCTTTGTCTTCATCTTTGTCTTCATCTTTTCTTCCTCTTTTCTTCCTCTTTTCTTCCTCTTTGTCTTCTTATTTGCCTTCCTGTTTGTCTTCCTGTTTGTCTTCATCTTTGTCTTCATCTTTGTCTTCATCTTTGTCTTCATCTTTGTCTTCCTCTTTGTCTTCATCTTTGTCTTCCTCTTTGTCTTCCTCTTTGTCTTCATCTTTTCTTCATCTTTGTCTTCTTCTTTGTCTTCATCTTTGTCTTCCTCTTTTCTTCCTCTTTCTCGTCCTCTTTGTCTTCATCTTTGTCTTCATCTTGTCTTCGTCCTCGTCTCCTATAACTTTGGTCGTGACAAGGAAACACTGAATTACTGCTGAGTTCTTTGTCACTGCTCTTGTTTGTCTTGTTTTTGTCGTTGTTGTTGTTGTTGTTGTTGTTTTCGTTTCGTTTTGCTTCATGGTAAAAATTTCTTATTGGTAGAGCTATCTTTAATTATTTCTTTCATATTTTCTTTCATTTTCTCACTTTATGGTAAAAATTATCTTCGTTGGAGCTGGTTTAAATAGTTTTTTTAATTTTCTTTCTTTTTCTTTCACTTCATGGTAAAATTTCTTATTGGTAGAGCTATCTTTAATATTTTCTTTTTATTTTCTCACTTCTTGGTAAATTTTGTCTTCATTAGAGCTGGTTTCAATTTTTTTCTTTAATTTTCTTTCTTTTTCTCTCACTTCATGGTAAAATTTCTTATTGGTAGAGCTATCTTTAATTTTTTCATAGTTTCTTTCAATTTCTTACTTCATGGTAAAATTTCTCTTTTTTACAGGTAGTTTCAATATTCCCCATAATTTTCTCTTTTTTTTCTCTAATCATGGTAAAATTTCTTATTGGTAGAGCTAATTCTAATATTCACTTTCGTATTTTCTTTCTTTTTCTCACTTAATGGTAAAATTTTTCTTCGTTAGAGCTAGTTTCATTATTTCCCCTAATTTTCTTTGCTTTTATCATTTTCTCTTCACTTTCTTTTTCTCTCTTTTCATGGTCAAATTTATTATTGGTACACCTGTCTTTCATATTTCCTTCCAATTTTCCCTCTCCATAACATTTTCTTTTATCGTTCCATCACTAATTTGAAAACTAAACTAAAACACATTCACTCCTAATTCCTTTCATATTTTGTTTACCTAAGAGAAAAATAAATAAATAAATAAGTAAGGTAGTATACTTTAATTCATTTCTATTTTTTTTATTACTTTAAGAGACAAACTTGAAAAAAAAAAATGGAGCAGACAAACTTTCCTCCTATCATTGTTTTCCATTTTTTGTTGAGGGAAGCGAAAAGTTGAGAGAAACGCAAGACAAAGCCAGGAATTTACCCAATCGAACGCGGCATTCTTCACTCCCTGCGTTGGTTTAGAGGCGGTGCAGTGTGTCCGAATGCCTGGCCTTGGCTTCGACACACACATATAAACAAACACACACACACACACACACACACACACACACACACACACACACACACACACACACACACACACACACACCCCAAAAGATAAAGAATGTGTTGCCTTTTCCCATTCTCTCTCTCTCTCTCTCTCTCTCTCTCTCTCTCTCTCTCTCTCCCAATGATTTCTCTATTTCTTTATTATCCTCGTCCTTTTCCTCCTTTTCCTCTTGTTTCCTCCTCCTCCTCCTCCTCCTCCACCGCCACCAACCCCTCCTCCTGTTCCTCCTTCTCCACCTCCTCCTCCTCCTCCTCCTCCTCCTCCTGCCCGTCAAACGCTTCGTGTCTTATCTACAAATGCCAAACTTCTTTCACTTTATATTTGTAAACATCTCCATTTTTCCATCATTTTTGTGTCCTTTTTGTCTTTTTCACGAGTGTCTCCCTGTGCAAAGACGTCATTCCGAGCGTAAGGGAGGGAATAATAGTCATTTTTCCTTAGGCTACTGTAGACTGAGGTTTATTAGTGAGGCATTAGTAGTAAGAAGCTTTGCCCCGTCATCGTAGTAGTGTTTGTATCTTTGAGGGACGGTTTTTCATTCATTCATACATACATACGTACTTCTAGATGGATGTATACTACGGAGATTATATTACGAGAAGAGTATGAATATATTATTATACGATATACATAAAGATATAGATATATATACAAAAAAAATAAATGAATACACTTCATTGCAGAATTATTACGACGTGCAATGCTTTACTATACTTTAAGTAGTCGATATCATATTTTCAAATTGAGATAAAAACAATAACATATGAAAAATGAATAAAAACAATAAAAAAAAACTGGAAAAAAACGAAAAAAAAAATAGCTAGTGTATTTAGCGAGGGAAAATTTTATAAGACCTTCCACACACACACACACACACACACACACACACACACACACACACACACACACACACACACACACATACACACACACACATACATACAGTGAGTGTGAGAATAGTTCCCACACACACCTTTTATATGTACATAGTAGTGACAAATAATTACATAACTACACATTATTTTTCAAGCTCTACTTCTTTCCGAGAGACATGTGACCCGTACCTTGTTTACCTGGGTGTATTAGCGTCTGTTTAGCGAGAGACAGGTGTGCTGGTGTGCTGGTGTGCTACTGTTATGTGGTGAAAGGAGTGAATCTGTAATGGAAGCTGTGTGGGTTTGGTGTGAGGCTGTTTGCATTCCATTTGTTTGTAATCTTGAGCAGCTCTGACACCTCGACCACTTCCCAAAAGGCTCTGGGTGAGATTGGGAGGGTTTTCAAGGGTGTTTTTAAGGTTCTAGTGGAAAGTTAACACGGTTTCTGCATTACTAACAGGAGAAACAATAAGTGACGCGTGTTTTTATGGCTGTTTTTTAGGTTCCATTGGCAGGTTAACACGGTTTCTGCATTACTAACAGGAGAAACAATAAGTGATGCGTGTTTTTATGGTTGTTTTTTAGGTTCCATTGGCAGGTTACCGAAATTTCTGCATTACTGACAAGAGAAAGAATAAGTGACGCAGGATTTACAGGGTGTTTTTACGGTTCTAGTGGCAGGTTACCAAGATTTCTGTATTATTGACGGGATAAAAAATGTGACAACGGTTTTTAAGGGTGTTTTTACGGTTCTAGCGACAGTTTGACAAGAGTTTTATATTATTAACAGGAGAAAGAATAAGAAACGCGGTTTAAAGGGTGTTTTTACAGTTCTAGTGGCAAATTAACAGTTCTACATTACCAACAGAAGAAACACTGTTGATAACCCGGTGGATCCTCTCTGTAGTAATGATGACAGAGCAGAGCGTTTCTGAACACAGTCATTGTCATCTGCCACCTGTACACACATTGATTTGCCACTAAATAACTGCGAAATAAAAAACTCGTGTGTTGTAATGCCACACTACAGAATCTAGAGAGGTCAAGTATTTTTAAACGCCTTCAGTACTGGGCTGCATTTTTACCTTGAGCGTTGGGTAAAATTAAACGATTTTATTTATATTAGAAAAGTCTCTGAAAGTTAAAAAAAATAATGGACAAAGGCTTCACTATTTTAACCCACACGTAAGTTACTGAAACTGTCCAAAAATCACCAAATAGTAACCAGGATGAATATGGAAGGGATTAAATGGAGGAAGTAGTCATGGTAACACGGAAACAATGATGCCCTCTTTGTCACCATCCCTGTCATCACCATACACTCACACTGTCACCATCTGTCACTCTTGTATGCAGCGTGTTATGAAGTGGCACTGATACACGGGAAAACGCGGACACGGTAACACGGCTGGATTGATACTCACTCACACTCTACGCATCTTTCGCACGCAAAACTAACACTGTATACCCAACAAAGGCTATTATTGAATTGCAAAGCGCCACATTACTTTCACTTGGATTAACCAGCGGCCAGTAATCAAGTCACGGCTGGGATGAAATACAGCGCTGTGTGTCCCCTGTCTACCGTAGCCATTATTTGATTACAAGACGCCAGATTGCTGAAAATTTATCGCTGAAAGGTGGGCGGCGAAATACAGTGTTAGTTGAGAGAGAGAGAGAGAGAGAGAGAGAGAGAGAGAGAGAGAGAGAGAGAGAGAGAGAGAGAGAGAGAGAGAGAGAGAGAGAGAGAGAGAGAGAGAGAGAGAGAGAGAGAGAGAGAGAGAGACAGACAGACAGACAGACAGAAGACAGACAGAGAGAGAGAGAGAGAGAGAGAGAGAGAGAGAGAGAGAGAGAGAGAGAGAGAGAGAGAGAGAGAGAGAGAGAGAGAGAGAGAGAGAGAGAGAAAGTATGAATATATATAAGTGTTCCAAGTCCTTATGTTCTTATCTTCTACTACTACTACTACTACTACTACTACTACTACTACTACTATTGTAAGAAGCATCAGTCTAACAGTGCCCCCGTGTCCCCGTGTCACTGTCCATGTCACTGCCACACATCAAGGCACTGCACACTGGTTTCAGACAATAAGACGAGTTTATTGGAGGGAAACAAGGAAACTGTCCCATACTGAGCCATTGTATTGATGTTTGAAGGCAATAATAAAGAAAACGGAGGGATATATTAAGGGGTGTCTTGCTTATTGCCCTGTGTACGTGTTGTGTGGTTTATTTTTTACTTTGTTTTGTTAGAAAGAGGAACGAAAAGCGGAGAAGCAAGGAAAAGAAAGAATTAAAAGGAATTGGGGTTTATATGAAGGATAAAGTATGTAGGATTATGGAAAAAAAATAGAAAAAAAGATGTATTTAATTTTGAAAGCTTGTATTTATCTATCTATTTACTCGTATTCTTAACCCCTACAGTAACATGACGCGTTTCCGTACTCATTCTTGTAACTATTTGGTGATTTTATACAGCTTCAGAGACCCATGTGGGGGATTACAATAGTGAAGACTGTGGCCATTAATCTCTGACCTCCATAGACCCTTCCTAATGTCAATGAAATGGTCTAATCGTACACAAAACTCAAGGTAAAAATGTGTCCCAGTTCTGAAGGGGCTAATGGTCATGTTTCTGATAATTATCTTAAAAGTTACTAATACATGACATTAAACTAGACCAATTAGAGAGAATGTGAAGGAAATGGTGCTAAATATTGTCTGTGATTATTATTATTATTATTCTTAACTACGATGCATTGAAATGATGTATAGAATGAAACAGTGTGAGAGATAGATTAACTCCCTCGGTACCATGACACATTTCCACATGCTTAATATTTAGTGATTGTATAAAGCTTCAGAAATTCATGTGGGGGGGATTAAGAATAGTGGAGACTGGCCATTAATCTTCTGCCCTTCATAGACCCTTCCTAACGTCAATGAAATGGTCTAATTGTACACAAATCTCAAGGTAAAATGTGTCCCAGTATTGAAGGGGTTAAAATGAAAGGAAAAAGCATTTATTGTGTCTCTTGTCTTGTGAGTAAGGGTAATTGATGTAACTAGTGAATTAATACAAGGAAACACAGTAATTAGGAAAGGAATTTTTAATACGTGTGTACAAATTGGAGTATCGACTTAATGAAATGAACGGGAAAGGAAAATATTAGTGCGAAATTGAAATCAAATGAAATGTTACCTTAAGGAAATTAATAAAAATAAGGAAATAAACTGAAAGACAAGGAAAATATTGAAGGAAATAGAAAAATACAAAAAACTTGCAATGAAATGGAAGAAAATGAAAACAGTAAATAAAATAGAAAAAATAATAAATTAATTGGAAATGGTGAATGAAATAAATATAATAAAAAATACGAAAACAAAAAGAAAGAAAACGGATTACCACACATCAACAGAAAACGAGCATTGCAAATTTGTGAAACGTAATTAAGTCTTGGTAATGAAAATAAAAATAAAATAAAAGACTAAAAGAAATTTGTCAAAGTGAACAAAACAGAAAAAAAAGAAAGAAAAAGAAAAATGCGGCTAAAAAAAAAAAAAAAAAAGAAAAGAAAAGAAAACCAAGGAAGAAAAAGAAAATGGAAAACAAAAAATGAAAAAATGAAAATAAAAGGAAAAAATATATATAAATAAATCAAATTACAATGAAAATATTAAACAGAATGAAATAATAAAAACAAATATTTTTCTTCCATTTTCTTTTTGCCAATGTAAGCTTCCCGTTTTTTTTCTATTTCCCGTTTTCTGTTGTGTATGTAAAGGGCAGACTTAAGTATACAAGACGCACCTAATTAAATACTATATCATTCATAGAGACTGATGTGTGTGTGTGTGTGTGTGTGTGTGTGTGTGTGTGTGTGTGTGTGTGTGTGTGTGTGTGTGTGTGTGTGTGTGAAACAGATACGTAATTAAAAATGTAACAAAACAAAAAGACATGTAATTTAAACCATAATTACAGTCTAACAGGTGTGTAATGGTTAACAACAGGTGTGGTGACAGATTTTTAGTGTAACTGCGGTGAAGAACGAGTAACTACGGTCAATTTTCAGAGGCCCTTGATTCTCTCACCGCGATTATCTTCCAAGGCCACAGGGACGATTAGCGAGGTTATCAAGAATGTTTCTCCAGTTAATAATATAGAAATCTTGTCATTCTGTCTCTAGAACCATGAAAATACCATGAAAAACGCTTTGCTCTGTCGTCATGACTATTTTTCAAGGCCACAGGGACGATTAGCGAGGTTATCAAGAGTGTTTCTCCAGTTAATAATATAGAGATCTTGTCACTCTGCCTCTAGAACCGAAAAATGCTAAAAAGGCCACAGAGATGATTGAAAAAGTTAATAATATAGAGATCTTGTCACTCTGCCTCTAGAACCGTAAAACATTGAAAAACTATGACTATTTTCCAAGGCCACAGAGATGATAAGCAGGGTTTTCAAGAGTGTTTTTCCAGTTAATAATATAGAAATCTTGTCACTCTGCCTCTAGAACCATAAAAATACCTTGAAAAATGCTTTACTCTGTCGTCATGACTATTTTTCAAGGCCACAGAGATGATAAGCGGGGTTTTCAAGAGTGTTTCTCCAGTTAATAATATAGAAATCTTGTCACTCTGCCTCTAGAACCGTAAAAACACCTTAATAACTAGTGTAAAGACAAATCAAGCCAAAATAGGGAAGGTGAAGCACAGAAATGTTTGAAAATACCAGTTCAAGCTCAAGACAGGCTTGGATGAGTATCAACAGGTGTGTGTAGAGCAATTAAGGCGTAAAAGCAGGTGTGTTTTGTAATTTGAAACTAATGGCGATTTTGGAAGCGGTGGAAACTTCAATAACAGATGTGTAACGTGAATAATTGGAACGTAAGGTGTGTTTCATATGTGGAATGAGAAGTAATAGTGGTGAATGAGCTGCCAACAGGTGTGCAATACAAATCACACACACTTACACACACACACACACACACACACACAAACACAACCCTCCCAAACACCTTTCT
>NC_059255.1:2175782-2178282 GCF_017591435.1 Portunus trituberculatus | reverse complement strand
ATAAGTGACACGGGTTTTTATGGTTTCAGTGACAGACTAACAAGATTTCTGCATTATTAACTGGAGAAACAATGTGACACGGGTTTTTATGGTTTCAGTGACAGATTAACAAGATTTCTGCATTATTAACTGGAGAAACAATAAGTGACATGGATTTTTACAGTTTCAGTGAGATCAACAAGATTTCTGCATTATTAACTAGAGAAACAATAAGTGACATGGATTTTTACAAGATTTCTGCATTATTAACTAGAGAAACAATAAGTGACATGGATTTTTTACAGTTTTAGTGGCAAATTAACAAGATTTCTGCATTATTAACTAGAGAAACAATAAGTGACATGGATTTTTACAGTTTCAGTGAGATCAACAAGATTTCTGCATTATTAACTGGAGAAACAATAAGTGACAAGGATTTTTATGGTTTCAGTGACAGACTAACAAGATTTCTGCATTATTAACTGGAGAAACAATAAGTGACACGGGTTTTTATGGTTTTAGTGACAGATTAACAAGATTTCTGCATTATTAACTGGAGAAACAATAAGTGGTACGGGTTTTTAAGAGTGTTTTTTGTAGTTTAGTGACAGATTAACAAGATTTCTGCATTATTAACTGGAGAAACAATAAGTGACAAGGATTTTTACGGTTTCAGTGGCAAATTAACAAGATTTCTGCATTATTAACTGGAGAAACAATAAGTGACACGGGTTTTTATGGTTTCAGTGACAGACTAACAAGATTTCTGCATTATTAACTGGAGAAACAATAAGTGACACGGGTTTTTATGGTTTTAGTGACAGATTAACAAGATTTCTGCATTATTAACTGAAGAAACAATAAGTGGTACGGGTTTTTAAGAGTGTTTTTTGTAGTTTAGTGACAGATTAACAAGATTTCTGCATTATTAACTAGAAAAACAATAAGTGACAAGGATTTTTACGGTTTAAGTGAGATTAACAAGATTTCTGCATTATTAACTGGAGAAACAATAAGTGACACGGGTTTTTATGGTTTCAGTGACAGATTAACAAGATTTCTGCATTATTAACTGGAGAAACAATAAGTGGTACGGGTTTTAAGAGTGTTTTTTGTAGTTTAGTGACAGATTAACAAGATTTCTGCATTATTAACTGAAGAAACAATAAGTGGTACGGGTTTTTAAGAGTGTTTTTTGTAGATTGGTGACAGATTAACAAGATTTCTGCATTATTAACTGGAGAAACAATAAGTGACACGGGTTTTTATGGTTTCAGTGACAGATTAACAAGATTTCTGCATTATTAACTGGAGAAACAATAAGTGGTACGGATTTTTAAGAGTGTTTTTTGTATTTTGGTGACAGATTAACAAGATTTCTGTACTATCAACATGAGTAACAATAAATGAAAGGGGTTTTTAGTGTTTTTCTTACGGTTCTCCTGACAAATTAGTAAGATTTTTATATAATTAACAAGATTTTTAAGGCTATTTTTTTTTTGTTTCAGTGATAGATTAAGATAGTTTTTGCATTATTAACAGGTAAAAACAATAAATGACAAGGGTTTTTAAGGGTGTTTTTACAGTTTTATAAAGAGATTAACAAGATGTATACATTATTAACAGGAAAAACAATGTGACGCGGGTTTTTAAGGGTGTTTTTAGGCTTCTATTAGCAGATTAACAAGATTTTTACATTATTAACAGAAACACTCTTAGGAAACAGGTTAATCGTCTCTGTAGCCTTGGAAAACAGTCGTGGAGAGTGAGCGGACAAGAACAACAACAACAACAAACAAAATGGTAAATCTGTCACCTAAAAATGAAAAATCTCTCTCTCTCTCTCTCTCTCTCTCTCTCTCTCTCTCTCTCTCTCTCAAAACACAAAAGATAGAAATTAACCTTGTATATCATTTCTTCTTTCTTTTTAGTGGAATACAAAAACTCTCTCTCTCTCTCTCTCTCTCTCTCTCTCTCTCTCTCTCTCTCTCTCTCTCATCATTCTTCAAAAGCAAGCAATTTGGTGAGTAAGAATTAGTCAGTTTCGTTATATCTATTTTTGTTTTCCGTCTTGTGTTGTCGAAATGTTTTATTGTTATTTGTGTTTTTTACGTTTATTTCATTTATTTATTTCGTTTTATTTCGTGTCGTATGAGTGTATTTTTTCTTCCATTTTTCTTCGTTTTTTTTCTTCTTTTGTGTTGTGGAAATGTTTCTTCTCTCTCAGTTGCTTGTTTTCTTGTCTTTGTTATTGTTATTATTGTTGTTTTTGTTTTCTTTTTTGCTTTTGTTTTTGTTTTTAGAATATTTTTTTTCATTTTCTCTTGTCTTGTGGTGTTTGATTGTTTCTTTTCTCGGTTATTTGTGTTTTTTTGCCTTTTTATTCTTATTATCGCTGTTTTTGTTTTATTTATTTATTTATTTTTGTTTCAGTGTGAAGGTGTAATTGTTTTTTTTTTCTTTTTCTTCTTTCCATTTTTATCTATTTTTTGTTTCTCGTTGTTTTATTTATTCTTCTTCC
>NC_059255.1:2135782-2168282 GCF_017591435.1 Portunus trituberculatus | reverse complement strand
CCTTCCTGACAGTAGTAGTAGTAGTAGTAGTAGTAGTAGTAGTAGTAGTGGTGGTGGTGGTGGTGGTGGTGGTGGTGGTGGTGGTGGTGGTGGTGGTGGTGGTAGCAGCAGCAGCAGCAGCAAAAGAACATTAGCTACAATTTACTTGACTTTCACTATGACTTTTTACCGTCCTTGGCCAGCGCTCTTCTTACACACACAAAATGACAATAAACAAATAGCTGTATATATAAAAAGACCATTATTTACCTACTATTTATTCCATTGCTATTATCATTTTCCTTTTTTTCAGCGGTAATGCACAAATGAGGTTCCTGTCAGCGAGGCGCAGCGTGAAGTGGTGAGGTCGTGGAGGAAGTGAAGAGAGGAAGTCTGCTGCTCGTTCTTAGCCATTACTCAGGTCCGCATTCAGTGAGGCTTTGCTCTCTTAACACGACTGTTTTGAAAGCCACAGAGATAACTAGCAAGATTTTCGAGACTGTTTCTCCAGTTGATAAAGTAGAAATCTTGTCACTTTGCCTCTAGAACCATAAAAACACCTTAAAATACTCTTGTAAATTAGATCAAGCATTTTCAAACAGTGGAGGTGAAACACAGAACTGATTGAGATTACGAGCCTCAGAAACATTTGGCTCTCATCACTGTTTTGCAATGCCACCGAGGTGATCAGCAGGGTTACCACGAGTGTTTTTGTTAATAGTGTAGGATTATTGATCATTTTTCACTAGAATCGTAAACACACTCCTCAAAACCTGTCACTCATTGTTTTCCAGTTAATGATATATAATTCAGGTTAATCTGTCACTAAAACCATAAAAACACCTTTAAAAACCGCACCGCCACTTACAATTTATCTTCTTAAAAAGCATAAATCTTGTTAATCTACCACTAGAACCAGTAAAACATCCTTAAAAATCCGTGACACTTGTTTCTCTTGTCAGTATTGCCGAAATCATGCGATCTGTCACTACGACCATAAAAGACACCCTTGAAAACTCTCGTCACTCATTGTTTCCTTGTTACCAATGTAAGAATCACGTTACAGTGCTACTATCACCACGAAAACACCATCAAAAACCCACGCCAGTTACCATTTCTTTGCTAACAATATAAAAACCACATTAATCTGCTTTCTTCTCACCAGTATTCTATCCACTTAGGCGGTGGCGCAGTGGATAAGGTGGTGAGCGTAGGATCGGGCAGACGTCCACGCGTAGGTTTGAATCCCACCACATATCGCTTTCAAACTATCAAACTATACCATTTGTGGAGTGGTTTAAAGTTACCTATACGTCACCAAGATACCCAGGTTCTAGATGGTTACACTAAAGATGCGCTTGGGTGGTGATATGGGTCTTCATATGCCCACCACTAACTTTATTTCAGAGGGAGGTTTCAATATATCCCTTTCTTCCGGCTAATTCCTTCGGACCTGCAGGGGACTGACAACTAAGTGGGCCTTTTTCTTTTATTCACTTTGGGGAGTTTCCCTTTCTTACATAAAATAAAAATATGTCCACAAAATGGCCTTAAAATCTCGTCACTTATCATTTCCGTGTTAATAGTATAAGAATCACGTTATTGTCACTATCACCATAAAAACACCTTTAAAAAACCATCATCACTTCACCTACATCCTTGTCAGTGTTCAAGGGATGGAGATATAAAATTAACACACTAATTTGCCACTATCATCATAAAAACATTCTTAAAAAACCTGAGTCACTTAATCCCTGTTAATGACATGAAAACCACATTCCTTTGCCACTATCACCATAAAAACCCCCTTGAAAACCCTCGTCACATCTCATTTCCCTGTTAATAATAAAGAAAACACACTAATCTTACAGTATCACCATAAAAACCCTTAAAAACCTCCTTCCCTTCACCTAGAGCCTTGCGAGTGTTGAAGGGACGGCGAGGCGAGGTGGCAGTCAGTGTTTCAGTGTACACCTCCCTAATCATTCAGCCGCTCCAGCTCCCAGGAACCGCTAACAGCCATGAAGTATAATGACTGGACCTATTAGTAATGGTAGGTGGGACACAGTAATTGGCAGCTAGAGGGAAGACTTACTTAAACACTAACTGGAACTGTGTGTATGTGTGTGTGTGTGTGTGTGTGTGTGTGTGTGTGTGTGTGTGTGTGTGTGTGTGTGTGTGTGTGTATACCTATGTGCCCTACTGACTGACTGACTGACTGGCTAGCTGACTGACTGACTGACTGACTGGTTCATTAATTTATTGATTGACTGATTGACTGTTTCGCTTACTCACTCAGTAACTCAAAAACAAGCGTAAAGAGAGATTGAGTGAGTGAGTGAGTGAGTGAGTGTGTGTGAGAGAGAGCAAGTGAGAGCAAGTGAGAGTGAGTGAGTGAATGACAGAGATAAAAAGTTGAAAGATTAAGTTACAATGTGCCACACTGACTGACAGACTGACTGGCTGACTAACTGACTAATTGACTGACTGACTGACTCGCTACCAACATCCCGATATTCCAGGGCATTCCAGCCAATTCCTGACCATTCCAGGATGCACCAGTTTGCCCGCCTATTCCAGTTTGCCCGTCTATTTCATTTTATTCCAGTTTATGCGCGTCTTGTTTCATATTATTCCTGTCGTTCTCTCTCTCTCTCTCTCTCTCTCTCTCTCTCTCTCTCTCTCTCTCTCTCTAATATCTGCTAATATATATTATAACTCCCTCTCCCCTCAACATTTCATAAACACACAAGTAGTAGTAGTAGTAGTAGTAGTAGTAGTAGTAGTAGTAGTAGTAGTAGTAGTAGTAGTAGTAGTAGTAGTAGTAGTAGTAAACGCTTGCCGAAACGATAATTACTCTCAGTGAGGTGTAATAGCACAGGTTGAGGGGGTGCTGTGAACCAACCATTAATACCAGCTGTGTCCTCACTCTGTACCTCACAACACAAGGGGCAGTCACAGCTTGCCTCTCTTCCTTCCCACAAAACTACATCCTTCACGCAAAATATAAAATTGAGAGAAAAAAAAAAAAAAAAGAGACTCCTATGACATCCTTATTACCATTTTAAGTAACTATTTTGTATTAAGCTTATTAGGCCGGCACTCCAGTGGGCCTTTTTGAATCAGTTTTTTTTTTTCCCATGGCCGGTCTTCCATCCTACATAAAAGCAGTAGTAGTAGTAGTAGTAATAGTAGTAGTAGTAAAGTAGTGGTAGTAGTAGTAGTAGTAGTAGTAGTAGTAGTAGTAGTAGTAGTAGCAGTAGTAGTAGTATAAAACCCAGTTGCCTGTTTTCTCCTGTCATCCGCAGCGTCTAATGTTTTAATATTCCCTAATGACTTCTCTTCAACAACCTGATTGCTGATATTACACGCGTCTTTTTAATAGCAGCAATGTAATTAACTTTATTGACGCTTCTACATCATATCTCCCATCATTAAAACCTTTCTTCTCTTATGTAAACTAGATTAACTTAAAGAGTAACATATATTAACATCACAGTCTAACCTAATTAACTATATCAAAATTCAACGTAACCTGCAGTAATCTAATTAATTTAACCTATCTTAACCCATCCTAACCTATTTTTCTCGTAACCCAACTGAATTTACTCTATTTTCATCTAACCTAACCTAACCTAACCTAACCTAACTTGACCTAACTAACTACTACTACTACTACTACTACTACTACTCCTCCTCCTCCTCCTCCTCCTCCTCCTCCTCCTCCTCCTCCTGCTCCTCCTCCTTATATCCCTCTCACTTTCTTCCTTCCACCTCATCCTCCTCCTCCTTATATCCCTCTCACTTTCTCCCTTCCACCTCCTCCTCCTCCTCTTCCTCCTTACATCCCTCTCACTTTCTCCCTTCCACCTTCTCCTCCATCTCCTCCTCTTCCTCCTCCTCCTCCTCTTCCTGCTCATATCCCTCTAACTCTCTCCCTTACACTAGCACAAATTTATGTAAAATACGAGACGGGTTTCAGAAATATGATCTCTACCTTTCCTCCTGTACATGACTGTGAGGAGGAGGAGGAGGAGGAGGAGGAGGAGGAGGAGGAGGAGGAAGATTGGTGGTATGGTACAGAAATGATGTTTGTAAGCTGTTAGCATGGAAAAAAGTGAGATAAAAGAGAGAGAGAGAGAGAGAGAGAGAGAGAGAGAGAGAGAGAGAGAGAGAGAGAGAGAGAGAGAGAGAGAGAGAGAGAGAGAGAGAGAGAGTATATACATGCCTAACCTAACCTAACCCAACTCAACCAAACTTATCTTCACCTAACCTAACCTAACCTAACCTAACCTACCTTAGCCTAACCTACAATGCCCTCCCCTCTAGTCGGCAAGTTTCCAGATATCCGCGGCAATCCCATTATCTACTTCACTGTGCATTAGAATAATTAATTGTGTTTCCAAAATTTATCCCAGCGGCACACCAGTAATTACTTGGCCCGCCTCGCATTAATAATTGGCCCGGGGTGGTGGTGGTGGTGGTGTTAGTGGTTGTGGTGGTGGTGGTGGTGGTAGTAGTAGTAGTAGTAGTAGTAGTAGTAGTAGTAGTAGTAGTAGTAGTAGTAGTGACAGTGACAGTGACAGTGACAGTGACAGTAGTAGTAGTAGTAGTAGTAGTAGTAGTAGTAGGAGGAGGAGGAGGAGGAGGAGGAGGAGGAGGAGGAGGAGGAGGAGGAGGAGTAAAACAAGTAGTAACAGCATTAGTAGTAGTAATAATAAAACAAGTAGTAGTAGTACTAGTAGTAGTAGTAGTAGTAGTAGTAGTAGTAGTAGAGGTAGCAGTACTACTATTAACAACAGTACCAGCAGCAGCCGTAAAAGTAAAAGCAGTAGTAGTAGTAGTAGTAGTAGTAGTAGTAGTAGTAGTAGTAGTAGTAGTAGTAGTAGTAGTAGTAGTAGCAAAAAATAAATAAAACTTTTACACAAGTCTCCCTTATATTACCAAGAGAAAACGGGTGTTCGCTACAAAGAAAACCAAATTGTCTGCCTAATTTAAGTATTTTGAGCCCTTATTCTGCATCACTTCATTCCTCCACCTCAATTACGTTCTAAGGGCTCTAACTGAAGACTCACGACTTTATCCGCGTATTTGTACGATTCTAATCAGAAACTATAATAAATAACACGAGTTTTTAAGGATTTTTACAGTTTTAGTGACAGATTAACAAACTTTCTACATTACCAACAGGAGAAACAATAAGTGACACGGATTTTACGCTTCTAGTGAAAGTAAGAAGATTTTTACATAATTAATCGAAGAAACACTTTTGAAAACCCGGCTAATCGCGTCTGTGGCCTTGAAAACTTTCTCTTGGTTAAGGAGTAAAGTGGTTTAGAATGTCATAATGTGGAGTTTTGGCATATATAAAGTTTCTGGCATATCCTTACTGGTTTGGCCTTATTTTCCTTAATGAGAGAGAGAGAGAGAGAGAGAGAGAGAGAGAGAGAGAGAGAGAGAGAGTTGTAATGGTTATCCTTAAAATTATGTCGTTTTCTTTCACTTCACACTCTGACCTAAGAAAATGGGTGATTATTAGAAAAGACAGAATTTCATTAATTAACATCATTGTATTCTTAGCATGACTAAACGATCACACACACACACACACAGGAAAAATTAATCAAAAAGAAGAGGAAGAGGAGGAGGGAGGAGGAGGAGGAGGAGGAGGGAGGTTTGTTTCTTACATGCACCCTCGAAACGGTCACAAGAAGATGAAATAGTCTAGTAATGTAGTAGTAGTAGTAGTAGTAGTAGTAGCACTGGCAGTAGCAGTAGTAGTAGCCGCAGTAGCAGTAGCAGTAGTGGCAGTAGTAGTAACAGTAAAAGCAGTAATAGTAGTAATAGTAGCATTAATAGCAGTAGTAGCAGTAGTAGTAGTAGGAGTAGGAGTAGTAGTTGTTGTTGTTGTTGTTGTTGTTGTTGTATAGTTCGTTTACTGACTGCACCCCTGAAATAGTTACCAAAGGAAGAAAAACTAAGACAAGAAAAACAACAACAATAAACAAGAACACGAAGAACAAGAAGAGGAAGAAGCACGTTTGGGAAAATGTTAATGACAGCGCACCCAAGATTATTTTCACTAAGGTGTGCTTTCAAGAAGTGTAAATAGTATAGGTACATGTCTGTGAAGGTTTTACTGATCGCTCGTTGATATTAAGGTTACAATACAATGTTAAAGTTTCTCCAGTATTCCCGAGATCCGTCCTGCTTATCCTGTCCGTGCTGAAGTTACACTGCGTGCGTTCGTGCGTTGGTTTACACGCAGGGTGCTTTTGCCCATGCTCCTAAGTCTATGACGTTTAATGACGCTTTTGACGTCATGGTGTTTTCCGCCAGTAATTAATCACTTCTATATTTCCGAAAGCAGTAAAATACTCACATTTAGTGATAAAGTATTTAATGCACAATACGTTTCTTGTGGTTTTACTTGGTGGACGGTCTTAGTGTGTCGTACACAACACTTCAAATGTGCGGTGTTCGGCGAGCCACGGAGCTCCATCACACTCGGAAATGAGCAGTGCACTGACTTGCATTTGTTTCTAGATGGGGTTTGTGGGTAACTGGTGAATAGGATTCTTATTGTGTCTATAGTTCTTTTGTCCAATGACGTGCCACCACCTCTTAACACCACGAGCTGCGCCAATGGGAATTTGCTATGTGTATTCGTAGGTGGGGCACAGGTGGGCAGACAGGTGCACAGAGACATCTGTGTGCGCAGTTCAGCCATGGCCACCAGTGACATTAGTACTGTT
The DNA here is from genome assembly GCF_017591435.1 of Portunus trituberculatus. Classification (NCBI taxonomy): domain Eukaryota; kingdom Metazoa; phylum Arthropoda; class Malacostraca; order Decapoda; family Portunidae; genus Portunus; species Portunus trituberculatus. The sequence goes on along the minus strand of NC_059255.1, from coordinate 2,161,548 downwards.
GTAAAGGTTGCGAATTTGATTACTGGGAAATCATCGCTCCTGCGATGCAAGTCAGTGTACAATCGAGAAGAGGACCAGCCAGGACCTTCATCCTTTCGTTAAGGTATTGTGAGGAGGGTATTGGTAGAGGTAGGGCATATTGTGTGAAGCTATAAGAGAACCGGTTAGTGTTGTAGGGCTAGGTTAGGTTACGTTAGGTTAGGTTTATGTTAGGGTTAGGTTAGTGTTATAGTGGGGGTCCGGGTTAGGTTAGGTTCGTTAGATTAGGTTTATGTTAGGGTTAGGTTAGTGTTGTAGGGGGTGGGCGCAGCCCCCGGGCGCAGCCCCCGTTAGGTTATTATTATGTAAAACTTCCCTATATTTAGGGATATTTTCGAACATTTAGGGAAATTTCCCTAGATTTTCAAAGTCCATATATCACTCAAATTGTTCGTTTAGTGCCAAAAGGGGTCGAGGGGGGCGCAGACACCCCCGATAGGTTAGAAATTGCTTGTTCAGTGCCTAAAGGGGCACAGCCCCCCATTAGGTTAGGTTACCTATTGGCTTTATGAAGAAAATCGAAGTTTTAATATATAGGGAAGTTTTTGGCATTTTTAGGAAAATTTCCCTGTAAGATTTTCCATCTAGGGAAATTTCCCTAGATTTTCAGACTATATACCACTTAAATATGCCTCCCCCCCAAAAAAAAACCCGACTCCCCACGTGCCCCCAAGCTTGTTGGGAGAGAGGGGAAAAGATTAATAAGATATGTGTGGAGGTGTATTTGTTAAGAATTACCCACGTTTGTTTACTAATTGCACACTTTCATCATTTTAAGGTCAGTTTGGCGGTCGGCGCATGGCAGTGTTATTGGCGGCGCGGCGTGGCCTGGCGTGGCGTGGCGGTACAGGATAACGCTGAGTGACTGACACGTAGGCCCTCCTTACCAGACAATCGACGACATATCATTTAACACAGAAAATAATCTACATACTTTTTTCGATAATAAGGGTAAAGAAAAAGAAAGTGGAAAAAAATAATAGACACTAATAAGTTTAAACGAGGAAAAGAATGGACTGCGCTAAGGAAACAGGGAGGTTTATTTCAAGGCCATTCTATTGAGTCCCGACCTACAACTCAACTCAGGAACAAGAAGCAGTGGTACATTTCACAAGTACTGTATGATGGAGGGTGACCAGCAGGCTACAGCGCAGTCTGGCAGTGTTTGAGGATGTGCTTTGCTGGACACACGGCGCGGTATATAACATTGTGAGGGAGGCAGAGCGGGGAGGACCGGTGGAGCTTGACAAGGCGGTGAGAGCAGGACTGAGGCTCCGAGGCTGGTATCTGAGCGAGTGAATGAGTGAGCCAGCGTGAGAGGGAGTGGTCTGACGCTAGCTAATGTTACTTCCATCACTCCCATATTCAACTCGCTAGCCTTAACTTCTCCAGTACCATAACGCATTTCCATACTCATTCTGCTTACTATTCGGTGATTTTATACAGCTTCAGAAACTTAAGTGAAGACTGACCATTAATCCTCTGACCTCCATACACTCCTAATGTAAATAAAATCGTCTAATCATATCCAAAACTCGGCACTATTCCCGGCTCCCCCTTCGCAGCTTCTCCACCCAGCTGATTTGACTTCACATTAAATGAGGAATATATGGTATATAATTTTGTTTTTGTGCAGGGGTTCCTTGAGACATGTCATGTATCTTAAGGGTTACGCAAGAATAAAAAGGTTGAGAAACGCTGCCTTATTCGTTACCATACTCTCTCTCTCTCTCTCTCTCTCTCTCTCTCTCTCTCTCCAATAGCGTGGCTTCATATATGTGACGCCAAATCAGCTGGGTGGAGGAGCTGCGAAGTGCGAGCCGGGAATCGAGGCGAGCGCGTGGGTCAGCTGGGTGGAGGAGCTGTGAAGTGGGAGCCAGGAATCGAGGCGAGCGCGCGGGACGGTTTCTTGGGGACAGTGCCCAAAACTCAAGGTAAAAATGCCTTACAGTACTGAAAGGGATAAGCAGAATTCGTACAGAAGAAACAAAAACTCGTAAACAGTCACCCGTACAAAGACTGCCAGTAAACACGAGGCAGTGACAGACAACGTGCCACTAGAGCTGTGTTGCTTGTTGGTTCACTACTCACTGTCCTCTCACCAAACAAACCAGCCAAACACCGAACACCGCCAGACTCCTCACCAGTCACCAGTATTAACATTGGTGGAATTGTGAAGGAAACACGTACACAGAAACACTCGCAGCAACATAGGAACACTCACACGTGGTTGGCAGCGGAGAGCACAGCAACACACCCTTCCGGCACTAACGTTACTATCTGACTGATTGACTTAGTGAAAGTTTCGGTTCAAATGTTGACTTGTGGTTCATTTCGGCTCTTTCTTTGGACTTTTTATTAGCGTATTGGAATAGTTGTCTTTTTTTATAACTTGCTTTATTTTCTTATTCTTTTATTTATTTATTTAGGCAGGTAGTTTTCTGTCATAACGAGTTGATGTTTTTTATTATTTTGTTGCAAGTACCCACTGCAGTGACCGACTCATTTGTTCATTTATTTCGGGTACCTGTTTATTGTCTTTCTTTTCTATATTTATTTATTTATTTATCTGTTATACTTCCTTTTTATAACAGCAAGGTTTTTTTCTTTTTCTTCTTGTTTGATGTATTCCGGTTTTTTATATCCTTTCCTTGTTGTTGTTGTTGTTGTTGTTGTTGTTGTTTAAGCAAGAGGGAAACTAGCCAAACGCAAAAACTCTTGTATTAGAGAGTTGGACAGAATAGGAGTGAGAAGAAGAAAGCCTTGAGCAGCGAGGATGGGGAAGGAAGGGAGGCATGCAGTTAGCAAGATCAGTAGAAGAGTTAGCATGAAAATAGCGATAAAAGATAGAAAGAGATGCAACATTCCGGCGGTGAGAAAAAAGGCTGAAGACAGTCAGTCAGAGGGAGAGAATTGATGAGGCGAAAAGCTTTTGATTCCACCCTATCTAATAAAACTGTGTAAGTGGAAACCCCCAAACATGCGAAGAGTACTCCATAGAAAGACGAATAAGGCCCTTGTACAGAGTTAGCGGTTGGAAACTGGCGGAGACGCCTCAGAACACCTAACTTCATAGAAGTTATTTTAGCAAGAGATGAGATGTGAGGTTTACATTTAAGATTATGAGTAAAGGACAACTCGAAGATATTCAGTGTGGAAGAGTGGGACAGTTGAGTGTCATTGAATAAGAGGGGATAGTTGTCTTGAAGGTTGTGTCGAGTTGATAGATGGAGGAATTGAGTTTTTGAGGCATTGAAAACCACTAAGTTTTCTCTGCCACAATCAGAAATTTTAGAAAGATCAGAAGTCAAGCGTTCTGTGACGTCTCTGCGTGATCTGTTGACTTCCTGAAGGGTTGGTCTTCTCTTGAAAGAACGTGGAAAGATGTAGGGTGGTATCATCAGCGCAGGAGTGGAGTTGTTATCGTTGTTGTTGTTGTTGTTGTTATTGCTGTTGTTGTTGTTCTTTGATAAGCTTGCACTATTTTCATAAATACAATGTTTTCTTATTTTTTTATGACATTCCAAATGTTCACTTGGTTCATTTTATGTTTTTGTATTATCTTTTATTTCATTAACTAATTGTCTCTCATAGTTGAAATATATATTTTTCATAGATTATTCACTTTTTTTCATCATCTAAATCAAATAGCTTATCTTGTCTTGTTTTTCTGTTTCCTGTGTGCCATATTAGTAATAAGGCGCCTAACAAATGTTTTGTATTATTATCATTTCACATTATCATTAAAGCTTACTTCATTATCTATTGTCCATCATATGACTTCCTATGTATTCCTTCTATAATAGGTTCTTTTATTATCTTTATGTTATCATCCATATCATTACTTTATTCCTAAGCTTTCATTATTTTCATTGTTTCGTTTCTTTCTTTTCCTCTTTCTTTTATCTTTTTATTCTACATTTTTGGTAATACTACCGTAAGCCTATATTGCGGTGGGGGGCGGAGGGTAATCACTTCTTCAAAGCTACAATAATTGGAGTCCTGGTCATATTTCCCATACAGCAATAAGTATCCAACACATTTCCTACACAGAAACTGAGTACCCTACAGGCGACATCTACAATTTTAGCCAGATTGAGTCAAGACATATGTCCAACACTTAGCAATCTGTTGTGTCACATGTATTGCAAGGATACAGCACATCTCTTACACACAATAATCTCTTCTGTCACATTTCCTACACTGTCTATGCGCACTCCCTCGCGTGGAGCCTCTGTATTCGACATTTCTTGATCACTACACTCCTGACAACCCTAGCCAGTCAACAAATACTTAGCTTGCCTGTTCTGCGCAGTATCGTTTTCATTCAGACATAAGTTAACTCGACTTTTTCCATTGGACGGGGCAGACGGCATTTCTTGCACTCCCCTCTTCCTGGACCAAGCTTGGACACTATTGTAAAATGTTTCTTTTCATATATGTATGTTTTAGTGATAAATAAAAAGTGACATTTCAATGAGAAATAAAAAGTTTCATTTTAACTAATGTGCTTTCCAGTTTTTACAGTTTTATCTTATATACATCAATAGTCTTTAGAATTTTGCCTATGATCATATGTAATGTTTTAGGGCGACGATGGTGTTGTGGATAAGGTGGTGGTGGGGGGATCGGGCAGACGTCCACGCGTAGGTTCGAATCCCACCACATATCGCTTTAAAGCTATGCCATTTGTGAAGTGGTTTAAAGCTTTCTACATGTCACCATGATACCAGGTGGTTACACCAAAAATGCGCCTGGGTGGTGACAGGGCTCTAATATGGCTACCACTATAAATAAAAATGCCTGCATCATTCATGGGCGGAAGCTGAACAGCCCTTCCTGCACACACTCTTCAAGTATGCCTACAGGCGGTATAGGTCATAACATAAAAAGGAGGTATGACAGTATAATTGCAGGAGCCACTACGCACTACGCAAAGGTCATACTTCCTAAACAAGGACGGTGTCAAGAACATTTCCGATACAGCAACTTAATGGCCAGCATATCCTACACCTACTGTGTGTAGGAGATAAGCTGTAGGAAATATGTCACTACGCTAAAAACTGCTAAATTTGTAGACGTGTCCTGTAGGAAATGTGACGCAGGAAATGTAACGCGGCCCTTCCATCGGGATGTGTGTTTGTTTTTCGCATTGTTTTCTTTCGTTTATCATTCTTGCTTTTTTAGTTTATTGTTTTCTTACTATTCTTCTTTTCTGGTGATGGTGATTATGGTGATGATGATGATGACGATGCTGTTGTTGTTGTTGTTGTTGTTGTTGTTCATTATCATAACTCATCATTATCATCGTTATCAAATTCAACATCAACTGCTTCTTTTTCTTCATCTTTCTCTCTCACCTCTATGTGTGTGTGTGTGTGTGTGTGTGTGTGTGTGTGTGTGTGTGTGTGTGTGTGTGTGTGTGCTCGCGTGCGTGTGTGTGCGCCCGTGCGTGCATGACTACTTCCCCATCACAACGGGGTAAGAAATAAAGGAAAATAAATCATTCACTCCTCATTAATTTGTGTTCATTCACTTATTCATTCACTCAAAAACATTACCTCGAGGACCACAACGCCACACGAATGCTTGCAATTACAGTAGTAGTAGTAACAGTAGTAGTAGTAGTAGTAGTAGTAGTAGTAGTAGTAGTAGTAGTAGTAGTAGTTGTAGTTGTAGTTGTTGTTGTTGTAGTAGCAATAAGATTAAAGAACTAAAAAGGAGCAATAATCATAACAAGACACCACCACCACCACCACCACCACTGACTATCAAAGGCGTCTTTTTCAGTTCTTCTGAAGTGCTTAGGAAACAGTCATTCTCCCACACTTTCCTTCCGCGCAGGTCTCCTGGGAGCTGCGGGACCTTACAACTAACTACTAGTGACGCAGCCTTCCTTAGCTCCCAGGGGAATCAGAGAGAGGCCGACGGCAGAGAGAGGCAGGCAGCGGGGCGGAGCGAGACACAGCCACTCACTTACTGCCGTATGTACAAGACCATTCAATAAATTTCACTATGATGTTTGGCTTCACCAGGCATTATTTCGATGTAACAACCATTGAACAAGAGTAACCAATGTGTCTGCCTGTCCTTCTCTTCCATCTGATAAATAAACAAATAATCGGCCCTATATGATTACCTTTATTCAAGTGATAACCTCACAAGCCTTGCAAGACCAGCTGCTCACTTCTAAGCAGCTTACACTTCAAAGAGCGAGTGACTCGGGCTGCTGCTGTCTCTGTGAGGGACACGTCGCCAATGAATTGCACAACACTTTTCCCGCTTGGTCAGTTTTCCAGTTGTCAAGTGGGCGGAGCTCCTAAGACTTTAGAATCTAAGCCCTTGTCTCAGGAGAACTGAAAAGACGCCTCAAACCACGCAATTAGAGCCAATAGAAATAAAACGGGAAGCGTGGGTGTATCTTATGGTCGTCACAAGGGTAGCGCCACTGGAAATCACACGTTTGAGTCGTTGGATCGTACACCATCTGGCCGAAATCCTTATCCACTGGACAATGGAATATTTTGATATTGCCGGAGACAGTGCCGTCACACTGGTAGTACATGGTGCAGTCGTTCTCCACAGGAAGGCGCCCCGTGTAGCCAGGCATGTCGTGGCACTTCGGGTCTATACCTGGAACTAGCGTGCTTGAAATCTCTGTGCTGGTGGAGCTGGTGGAGCTGGATTCAGGCGTTGTGGTGGTGGTAGTAGTGGTGGTGGTGGTAGTGGTGGTGGTAGTGGTAGTGGTGGGGGGGTAGTCTAGGATGGGTCTGGTGCCACAGTCCACCTGGAACAAGAGATAGTGAACAGTGACGGACATAAATTATTCCAAACACTCTTGACCTAGCCTGACTCGACCTAACTTGATCTAACCTGACCTGACTTGGCCTAACCTAACGTGATCTGAGCTTACCTAGCCTGACGTTTTGAGTGACACTATAGCACATGGTCAGCTTTTAATGTTTGTGTTAAGCTGATTTTCTTGATTCTTTTTCCTTTTCTTTGATTAGTTTCCTTACAATCCTATAACTAGACAGTATTACTTCATTACTTCAAAGAATATATGGACTTTTTTATTTCGCTCCCATGTAGATAGTATAGTTTGCTGCACCTAACACTTACATACTAACAATGACCTTACAGCTGTGTCCTAACGCTGACTCCTGCGTGGCTCTGAGGTCAGTCTAGTCTACTCAGCCTCTGGGAATAGCAATGGCTGACAGCTCTGCCTCACTGATTGCTCTGTACAGTCATATAGTTCTGTATTAATTTATGTGCAGCCGTCTTGTTCATGTATCCCTCAACCCCGGACACTATCACAGCTACAGTACAGCACAGCCGTCTGGAACACATGCAGCGCAGGCTATGAGGCCCAGAGTCACTTTACCTAGCCTCACCCCGCGGTACTCACGTGGGGAGGGTCGTCACACACTCTCATGGGCGGATCGTACAACATTCCCTTCGGGCAACACTCCAGCTTAGGCGTCAAGTCGTAGCACCGGAAGTATGAGGAGCAGTCGTCATAATTAGTGATGAGGGTCGTCTCAGCTTCATCAGGGTCGGGGCACTTCACATAGTCAGGGGGGGCTGGGTACACCAAGTTACCCTCCACACAGCCCGGCCCGACCGTCAAGTCCTGGACAGGAGGACATTGGAAAATGAATAAGACCTTCAATAAATCCCACCTGTTATAAATGAAACTTGCGTAGCTAAGATTCCTGACAGTGTTACACCCCTCAACACGTTCATAGGTGTGGCGCTGGGGTCATCTTAAGAGCATAGTGTCCTAAAAATTATGAACACTGAAGAGGAATACTTCATTAGTGAGAGGACTAAACACTGGACACAACCGACGGAAAGACTCAAGACACAAAGGGTTAGCAATGTCCTTGGCGAGAGAACACTGAAGGTTTTAAATGCAGAGGGATCTGATGAAGGGATAAAAGTCTGGTAGGGAACACAACAAAGCTGATAACAGAAACTGGATAAATAGAAGATTAAAAGTGGATCTCATGCCATGGACCTACTGAAGTGTCCTAATGGATACACCGAGAACTGGCTAACTGATCAATGTAAAAACAGATAGACGGATTAACCAATCAACTGACTGACGGACTGACAAACTTCATTATCCATTCAACACTGACGCTCAATTTTTAAACAAGTATCAGTTTATCGTATTTGTCATTTTCTGTTTTCTTCAGCAATGAGGCGAAGAGAATATATCAGATGGTGCATTTTGTAGCGCTATGTTCCGTATTCTACAAAGCTTCTCTTTCTCACTATGACTGTTTTCTAAGACCACATAGATCCTTTCCTTCCTTTTCACGTCCTTCTCTACCGTTAATTATGGGGAAATCTTATCAATCTGTCACTAAAACAATGGAAAACACTTGAAAACCTGCGTCACTTATTGTATCTCTTGTTCATAATGTAAAAAAATTGTTCGTGTGTCGCTCGAACAGTAAAGTTATCCTAAAACACCCGTGTTAGTTATCATTTATCTTATCGATAGAGTGGAAATCTTGTTACTTTGTCAATAGAACCTCACAAACACCATTGATCCGTGAAGCGCTTTAGCATTTTGTAATTTCTTTGCCACCCAAAATTAGGAGAAAAATCGGTCTTTTTTTTTATACAACGGCTGTAAACCAAGAAAAAATTAAGAAATGTAACGTCTTTTGGCATACTGTTCCCTAGACGTCCGTGTTTTGTGCCGCGTCTATTCATATAAAGTATCTCAAAGAATTTTCTCTCACGCAGTTGCATTTTCTCATAGGGTTCATAACTGCTGAGTTCATGGCATGTTTGTGGCATCAATAAGAACAATATATGAGGTTTTAGTTCTGCTTTGAAATTGTGAATCTATTTGTAAACATTATTTTGTCTTTTACCAACACTTGCAGACAATATTAGTGGCTTTTTTCGCAGCACATATTAAAAAAGCTTCACAATCGCTTCGCCAACCGTGATATCGACACTGACAAGTATTGCCTTACTACGCTGCTGATGGTTGGCTCCCTCAGTACATACCACTAGTTTGTCAGGGTATGGTTGTGAATAAGACACTGAGGATAGCACAGTCCTCATTACACTCGACACACTTGTAATGAGGCAGTTGTGGATGTCAGTAATACGCATCCATGGCCACTTCACCTCACCCATAACACTGTCAAACCACTCTCCAGCCATAGACCACTTCAGTGTTCACTTCACCATCCCCAACGTCCACACAAATAAAAACAAGGGTACCCAGATACAATGGCTGGCAGGCCTAACGGTTATGGTAATAAAATAAATACATCGGGTGGTCAGTAGTCCCAAGGGATCAGTTTACCGGGGCACCACCACAGACACACCCCGGTGACGGAAAAACAATTCGTTCAGCGCGTGTGACCTACATATCTGAAGTTCAGTGGTATCAAGAAATAGCAAGTAAGTCATAGGTATCTGACGCTGTAGGGGATAAAAATCAGCGGCACTTCAACAAGAGCCTTTGGAGAGTAGTGGTGGCGCGGCGGTAAAGTGTGGCACAACGCTGCTTGGTGTGCTTACCACCTCTTGGTCCAGGGAGAGTGTGTGGGGCACGGCGAGGGCGGCAGCCACCACCACGTACAGGAAGGGAACCTGTAGGAAAGAGAGTGTGAGAGAGAGAGAGAGAGAGAGAGAGAGAGAGAGAGAGAGAGAGAGAGAGAGAGAGATAATGATAATAATAATAATGATAATAATAATAATAATAATAATAATAATAATAATAATAATAATAATAATAATAATAATATATAATAATAATAATAATAATAATAATAATAATAATAATAACAATGATAATAAAGATAATAATAATAATAACAAAATTATTAATGATAATGATAATAACAATAATAATAATAATGATAATAATAATAATAATAATTATAATAATAATAATAATAATAATAATTATGATAATGATAATAATAATAATAATAATAATAATAATAATAATAATAATAATAATAATAATAATAACAATAATAAAATAATAAAAATAAAAAGAAGAAGAAGAAGAAGAAGAAGAAGAAGAAGAAGAAGAAGAAGAAGAAGAAGAAGAAGAAGAAGAAGAAGAAGAAGAAGAAGAAGAAAAGAAGAAGAAGAAGAAGAAGAAGAAGAAGAAGAAGAAGAAGAAGAAGAAGAAGAAGAAGAAGAAGAAGAAGAAGAAGAAGAAGATAATAATAAAAGAAAGAAGAAGAAGAAGAAGAAGAAGAAGAAGAAGAAGAAGAAGAAGAAGAAGAAAAAGAAAAAGAAAAAGAAAAAGAAGAAGAAGAAGAAGAAGAAGAAGTAGAAAAAGAAGGAGAAAAAGAAAAAGAAAAAGAAAAAGAACAAGAACAAGATTTCAATGACAGCATAGACTCAATCCTACTACTATTACTACTACTACGTACTACTACTACTACTACTACTACTACTACTACTACTACTACTAGTGGTAATAGTAGCAGTAAGAATCATGCAAAGGAGTAAGAGGAGGAAAACAAAATATATTCGCTTCCTCTCTCTCTCTCTCTCTCTCTCTCTCTCTCTCTCTCTCTCTCTCTCTCTCTCCTATTCTGTCCACCTCCACAATGCAAGATTTAATCAGTGTTTTCAATAATCAACTCCTTTCTGTGGTAAACTCATGAACTCCCTGCCTGCTTCTCTGTTACCTGCTTGCTGTGACTTGAACTCTTTCAGAAGGGAGATTTCAAGACACTTATCCTCTGCATTACACTTCTGACCTTTCTTTCAGGACTGGCACTTCATTAAGACTTTTTTTTCTTTTGTTTTTTTTCAATTTTCTGGCCGGTATCCTTGCTAGATAATAAGAAGGAAATGTGTCATGCCTGAATGCAAAATAATGCGATAATGTGATAGTGCGAGCGTGTTTCCCTGCGTGAGAGTTGTTGCAGCCTGCACCGCCTTGCCACGTAGCGCCTCGCGGTGAGCGGGGAAGAGGAGGGAGAGGTGATAAGGGAAAAAAGAAGGGATGGGAACTGAAAACATCCTTGAACATCCCAATAACTCTCGCTGGGACCTGTTAAACTCTTGAAAATTCCAATAACTTCCACTGGAACATGTTAAACTATTACCAGAATCTTGATAACATCCTTGAAATTCCCAATAGCTTTCACTGGAGACTGTCAAACTATCACTGAAATCATATTATCCTTTAATACTCGAATAATCTCCGCTCCCTGTGGTACCTGTGCAAAATGTGGCTATGATCTCGAAAGTGTTCATGTATCACCTGGTAGGCTTTCGCGGTACCACTGGCCCACCAGGTCATGCATGAGTATTTTCACGATCATACGCGATTTTTAGTTAAATTAAATCAATTCATTTCTCACAAAAGATGATTATTGCCTTACACAAGATAATCTGTCATCGATCAGCTGATGAAGAAGAAACAGATCCACCCTTCGAATTGGTTGTGTAGTGTTAAGGTAAAGTAATGGTTAATACAGTGTTGTTTGCTGAATTGAGTTTTTCTGGAACCAGGCGGTACGTGGGGACTGTTATAGGACCTCCATGTGGTACTCCCTCAGGAATAGTTAGGGAACCACTGCACTACAGCTTGTTAACAATTGAAAACCACAAGAACTTCCACTAAAGATTGCCAATTCTGGAAATCTGGATAACTTCTACAGTTAGTTGCAGGTGCAGAAGATAAGCACTGAAGGATTTAAAACCACACTAATTTCCCTGTAGAACCATTAAAAAGAAGAAAGAAAACAAAGAAAACTGATTACATGGCACCCAAATATATCTTAACTTTCACAAATATTACCAAGAAAGTCACACACGTAACCACAAACTCTTCACACACTCACTATCACCACTTTCAAAAGCCACGGAGATGATGAGCAGAGTTCTCGATAGTTTTCATATTTATTCTGCCTACTATTTGCTGATTTTATACAGCTTCACAAACTTATGTGGGGATTAAAATAGTGAAGTCTCTGTCCACTAGTGTTCTAACTTTCATAAACTCATTCTAAAGTAAATAAAATCGTCCAATCGTATGCAAAACAAAATAAAAATGCATCCCAGTGCTGAAAGGGTTAATAGATTACTAGAACCATTTAAGCACCTCTAAAAACACGTGTAACTACAACTCGATGCTTTGAATATAGTGAGGTGCAGTGCAGAAATGTTTCCCAGTAGCAGAAACTAACAAAGCTAAGAGTGAATATTTCCAGCGTCTGTTCGGAGTTGCTATTCACACTTACCATCTTCTCGGCAAAGGAAATGAGCCGCCATTGTCATTCCACTCTTTATATACCCGCCGGCCACGCAGGGTTGCCGGATGTCACTACTCTGCAATTTTTTTTTAAGCGTATTTTTTAGTGGTTAATATATGTTATCTATAGGTTTGTTGTTGTTGTTGTTGTTGCTGTTGTTGTTTTTGCTGTTGTTGCTGTTTCATGTTGTATAGTTATGTACAGTTTTCTTTGTTTCTTTGTTGATTCGGAATCGTGATGGTGGTGGTGGTGGTGGTGGTGGTGGTGGTGGTGACAGCAACAATTACTCATAACAGACACACATTCACTATCATGTGCATTATCAAAGAGTGTCAGTCTATCAGTTTTTCTGCCTGTCTGTCTGAGTGCCTGCCTGTCTATCTATTCATTTATATGTCTGCTTGTAACTATCTATCTGTCTCTTTGTCCGTTTACATTTCTGCATGTCTATCAGTCTATCTATCTATTTATCCATCTATCTATATCTCTGTCGGTCTATGCATCCGCCTCTCCATCACTATATCTATCTGACTACCTATCTATTTATTCATTTATCTCTTTCTCTATTTCTTTTTTTTCACTTCTATAAGAGAGTAACCTGCCAATGCCAACAAAACTCCCTATAAAAAAGATAAGCCCCCTGAGACGCCGGTCACGCACAGGATGCAAAGAGTTACCCAAAAGAGTGGAATAAAAGTCATGAAGAAGACAGCAAGAGACGCAGCACTGAGGCGGTGAGAAGAGATGCAGCACTGAGGCGGTGAAGAAGAGATGCAGCACTGGGGCGGTGAGGAAGATTCAGAAAACAGTCAGTCAGAGGAGGAAGTTAATAAGACCAATAACTTTTCATTCCTCCCTATACAAAAATTAGACCTGTTTGAGTGGAACACCCCATACATGGACAGAGTTAATAGTTGAGGTGGCGGGATATGAAAAAAAAAAAAAGCTGGAGACTCAAGCTTGATGGAAGTTGTTTTGGCTAGAGAAGCTGTGTGAAGTATTCAGTTTAGATTATAAGTAAAGGACAGACCGAGGATGTTCAGTGTAAGGGAGGTGGAGGAAAAACTGCATTGGATTTTCTTTTAGAGAGGAGTTTTATTTACAGAGTCCCAATAAGCATCAGTGTTTTTCTAGGAAGATAATGTATAATCTGCAATATAGAGTTGACTTGTCGCTTTGCCCCTTGCACCAAAACCTGGGGCATAATGGCACAGACTCCAGAAAACACAACATAAATAAGTAAGGAATATGTGAACATTTCCATCCTGACTCGTAGAAAAGTGAAGGCGAATGTATGGTAAATCTAGTGTCTATGTAAGGCAAAGAAGACTTCAAGGATTGACAACATTGCTACGAACAACTGTAAACTCACCACATTGACCACCTAAACACTGGCCAATGCTCCCCACCACCCATAACCCATTCAGGGCCATGACACGTTTTCATACTTATCCTGCTTGCTATTTGGCGATTTTATACACCTCCAGAGACCCATTTGAGGATTAGAATAGTAAAGACTGTGGCCATTAATCTTCTCTCCTCCATAGACCCTTCGTAATGTCAATAAAAGTGTCTAATCATATCCCAAACTCATGATAAAAAGTGCGTACTGAAGGGGTTAACATTAGTGTGACAGTGAGGGAAACACAGGCAACACTCACAACAACACTTGCAGCATCATTTACACGTGGATGGCAGCGGAGAGCTCAGCGGCAGTACATCCTCCCCTCACAGGTCACTCTGACTGGCATGTGGCCTCGCTGCTGGCTGCCAGGCTACACGCGACAGGTTCGGCTCAACTATTGACTAGCGACTGGTTTCGGTTCGGTTTTATTCTTCTATCCTTTATCAAAGTAACTAATTCCCTTTTTAGAGCTAAAGTGTATAAAGTGTATCTCTTGTTTTTGGGATCGCTAGCTTTCTTTTATAGATATTTTTTTTCTAGTGAGTGACTCCGTTGTTGTTGGTTTATTTCCGCTCCCTGTCTATTTCCTTTCTTTTCTATATTCATTTCAATTGTTACTTTTTATTCATTGATTAATTCATTTCTTTTACAACGGCAAAGGTTTCATTTCTTTATTAGTGTGGTTTACTTCGGTTCTTTGCTTACCTTTCGTTGTTATCTTTATTGTTATTCATCATCATCATCATCATCACCATCATCCTCATCATCATCATTATCATCATCATTATCATCATATTTCCTTCTTCATCATCATGTTTTTCTTCTACTTCATCATCATCATTTTCATTATCATCTTTATCTTCTCCGTGTGTGTGTGTGTGTGTGTGTGTGTGTGTGTGTGTGTGTGTGTGTGTGTGTGTGTGTGTGTGTGTGTGTGTGTGTGTCTACCTTGCCATCACAACAGGGAAACAAATACACATTGCATGACAAGCAAATATAGAAAGGTATATCATTCACTCCTCATTAATTTGTATTCATTCACTTATTCATTCACTCAATCACATTACCTCGAGGACCACAACGCCACACGAATGCTTGCAATTACAGTAGTAATACTAGCAGTAGTAGGAGTAGTAGTAGTAGTAATAGCAGTAGTAGTAGTAGTAGTAGTAGTAGTAGTAGTAGTAGTAGTAGTAACAGTAGTAATAGTAGAAGTAATGTTGTTGTTGTTGTTGTTGTAGCAATAAGATTAAAGAACTAACAAAAAGGAGCAATAATCATATCCGCCGTGGTGCAGTGGAAGGATGCGTGCTTTGGGGTCCGAGGGGTCTCCAAGCGCATGGGTTCGAATCCTGTCCACGGTCTGAGTGTAGGTTGGGCTTCCTCACTCGGGATAACGGTTTCCTAGCGGGTGGGCTTTGAGATAGGAGGCACCACAAAAAGTATCCCCTTTAGCCCATAAATTCCCGTGAAAAGCCCACATGGTATAAAAAAAAAGAAAAAAAGACACCACCACCACCACTGACTATCAAAGGCGTCTTTTCAGTTCTTCTGAAGTGCTTAGGAAACAGTCATTCTCCCACACTTTCCTTCCGCGCAGGTCTCCTGGGAGCTGCGGGACCTTACAACTACTAGTGACGCAGCCTTCCTTAGCTCCCAGGGGAATCAGAGAGAGGCCGACGGCAGAGAGAGGCAGGCAGCGGGGCGGAGCGAGACACAGCCACTCACTTACTGCCGTATGTACAAGACCATTCAATAAATTTCACTATGATGTTTGGCTACACCAGGCATTATTTCGATGTAACAACCATTGAACAAGAGTAACCAATGTGTCTGCCTGTCCTTCTCTTCCATCTGATAAATAAACAAATAATCGGCCCTATATGATTACCTTTATTCAAGTGATAACCTCACAAGCCTTGCAAGACCAGCTGCTCACTTCTAAGCAGCTTACACTTCAAAGAGCGAGTGACTCGGGCTGCTGCTGTCTCTGTGAGGGACACGTCGCCAATGAACTGCACAACACTTTTCCCGCTTGGTCAGTTTTCCAGTTGTCAAGTGGGCGGAGCTCCTAAGACTTTAGAATCTAAGCCCTTGTCTCAGGAGAACTGAAAAGACGCCTCAAACCACGCAATTAGAGCCAATAGAAATAAAACGGGAAGCGTGGGTGTATCTTATGGTCGTCACAAGGGTAGTGCCACTGGAAATCACACTCTTGACTTGTTGGATTGTACACCATCTGCCCGAAATCCTTATCCACTGGACACTGGACTATTTTGATATCGCCGGAGACAGTGCCGTCACACTGGTAGTACCTGGTGCAGTCGTTCTCCACAGGAAGGCGCCCCGTGTAGCCAGGCATGTCGTGGCACTTCGGGTCTATAGCTGGAACTGGCGTGGTAGAAGGCTGTGGTGTGGTGGTGGTGGTGGTGGGTTCAGGCGTTGTGGTGGTGGGTTCAGGAGTGGTGGTGGTGGGTTCAGGAGTAGTGGTAGTAGGTTCAGGTGTGGTGGTAGTAGTGGTTGTGGGTTCAGGTGTAGTGGTGGTTGGTTCAGGAGTGGTGGTAGTAGGTTCAGGTGTAGTGGTGGTGGGTTCAGGCGTAGTGGTGGTGGTGGTGGTGGGTTCAGGAGTGGTGGTAGTAGGTTCAGGTGTAGTGGTGGTGGGTTCAGGCGTAGTTGTGGTAGGTTCAGGCGTAGTGGTGGTGGGTTCAGGCGTAGTGGTGGTGGGTTCAGGCGTAGTGGTGGTGGGTTCAGGCGTAGTGGTGGTGGGTTCAGTGGTGGTGGTGGTGGGTTCAGGCGTGGTGGTAGGTGGGTAGTCGAGGATGGGTCTGCTGCCACAGTAAACCTGGAACAATGGACGGTAAATATTGATGCGCAGGAACAAAGAAACTCCCACAGCAGAGTTTTTATCTAAGCACTGTTCATTTAACGTGACTGGATCTAACCTGACCTCATCTAACCTCGCTTAATCTACTCTGATCTACCTTAACCTCACGTAACCTGCCATAACCTAACGTAACTTGATATTAGCCAACCTAGCCCGACCTTTTGTGTGACACCGTAGCACACTGTAAGCTTTTAATGTTTGTGTTAAGTTGAGCTTGTTTGTTTTTCTTTTCTTTAATTAAAGTTTCCTTACAATCCTATAAATGTTCAGTATTACTTGATTACTTGAAAGAATATGGAAACTTTTATTTTACTCTCATGTAGATGGTGTAGTTTGCTGCACCTAACACTTATATGTTCACACTGACCTTACGGCCGTGTCGTAACGCTGACCCCTGCGTGGCACTGAGCTCAGTCTAGTCCGCTCGGCCTTTGGGAGTGGAAATGGCTGACAGCTCTGCCTTACTGACTGTTCTGTACAGTCCCACAGTTCTCTATTCATTTATATGAGGCTTCCGTGTTCATGTATCCCTTAACCCCGAACACTATCACAGCTACAGCAAAGCCGTCTAGAAGGCCCAGGTTCACTAGCAGTACTCACGTGGGGAGGGTCGTCACACACTCTCATGGGCGGGTCGTACAACAATCCTTTCGGGCAACACTCCAGCACAGCCGTCATCTCGTAGCACCGGAAATACGATGCGCAGTCGTCCCAATTGGTGATAAGGGTCGTCTCAGCTTCCTCAGGGTCGGGACACTTCGCATAGTCAGGGATGCCTGGGTACACCAAGTCACCATCCACACAGCCCGGCCCGACTCTCACATCCCACCACTGGACAGGAGACAGGAACATAAGACAGTTATTCTTACCTTTAGTAAATCTCTACCTGCCTCTAATTATATTTGTTTAGCCAAGATTTCGGACAGCATCACGCCCGTAATCATGCCCACAGGTGTGGCGCTGCGTAAATCTTAAGAGCATAGAGCTCAAAATGCTATGAGCGTTGAAGGGGACCTTTTCACGAGTGAGAAGACTAAACATTGGACACAACCAACGCACACACTCAAGCTACTCAAGATAAAATGTCCCTGGCGAGAGAACACAGACGCTTACATATGTAGACGGATCTAACGGAGGGATTGAAGTCTGATTGAAGCTGATAACAAACACTGGATAAACAAAAGATTAAGAGTGGGTCTCAAGGATATACTGCAGAGTCCTATGTTTTGCTTCGTACGAGTGGTTTTTATCCATGTTGTTGAAACTGCACAGTTTAAAAATCAATGAAGTTCAATGAGACCTTTCACACACTGGCCGCGTAGGTAGGTCCCGCATGGAACTGATTTACTGGACGCACAGTCGTCCTCCTCAAACAAACAATAACAAATTGACATTGCTCGTGTGAAGACATGCTAGGCACCCACAAAATGTTTTCGTATCATCTCCGTTAAAAAAAACAGCTCATGTGAAACGAACTAAGGCTCTTTGACACACATGAGTGCCGTATCACTTCTGTGTCAGTTACGTGGCAGTGAAATCCATGCCACTAGAGAGACATATATTCACACACCCATGTAGTGTCAATGATTGCAAGATGGAAAAGTTTTCGGACGTTGAACTGGTAATGATTGCCAAATTTTTAATAAAGAGGAATAGGCTGAACGTATCGTATCAAGAAAAGAAAGTGTGTACGTGAAGAGTGGAAGAAAAGAAAAGTGGAGGAAAATTTGCTATTCCATATTAGAAATTAATTGATGATGGAATATTTATTTTCCAAATACGTTGTGTGAGACTGCTGTCCGTATACTGTGGCTGCGAGAAATCATGCAGGACAGGATAATGCCGCATCATTTCAATAAGTAGTTCATCAGGTGTTTTTGTGGACAAACACACCACTCGGCCGGAGCTCGTGAATCACTGAAGGACAACGATGGCGACGATAGATTCACTTTGCGGGACAGAAGCAGAAGTGACACCGAGAGTCAAACCACGGCATTGCACCGGACATGCATGAAAACGTGAGTCGAATACAAAATAATGGTATTTTTTCGCTGGCTTGAAACACTGAGCAAGCACGGAACTAATACGGCACTGATTTGTGTCATTCATATTCATCAGTGAATGTGATGGAGGTACTGAAGACCGCTAAGGGATACACGGGAATGCACCATATTTCCTGAGTCACATTTCCCATGGACCACATCTCCTAAAAATCAAGCGCATTTAAAAGAGAAGTGACATATTCTCCACACTTACACCACCGATATAGTTTATCTCCTACACCTGCTGTGTGTAGGAGATACGCTGGATGGAACTTTTGTGTAGCAAATATGACTGTGTATGGGTAGCACTAGTGTGTGAGGAATATTGCTTATGTGTGTAAGAACTTTCCTTATTTTTTATATACAACTGATTATATAATAAAACTATATTTCCTTTTTTACTTTCTTAATAAAACAATGAAATAGTCCTTTATATCTTACTAAAGCAAGGTCTTTCAAATTAATGAGCACAATGGGATTTCCTGAATGAAAACCTCAAAACTACCATGAATAGCATTGCTGCAAGTGGGACATGCTGCACAGACTGTGTTATCTGCTCCCGATACAAGGATACCAATGTAATCTGCATAAGAGGAAGACTGGTGGCATACTAAAAGAAATACAGTCCGCTCCCTTCATCTTAGGTGGACACTGCAACGAATTGTGTTGTTGTTTCAGTCCTCTTGCTCCTCCTCACTCCCATCAATACTGTCGTTGTCAGGTACTTAAACGCATCGAATGTGACCATGACAGGCTTATTGACAGCACTGACGTGTTGGGCAAAGCTGTATGTTCCATTTAATAATTCTTTTTCAACATCTTGCGATCAATGTTTCTGACAAATCTTTTCTTCTTTTAATGAGTTGTGTCCATCCAGTGTTCAGTTGTTTGATGTCTCTCATTGTGTCTGACGCAGTGATGCCGCAGTGCAAGTCATGATAGTTTTGAGGTTTTCATTTAGCAAACCGCTGGATTCGAATATTCACTCCAAAACGACTCTCCATTTTTTACTTTTCTCATGGAACTAATAGTGATGTGGAATCCTATTACAGTAGACTGAAAACTATTATCCACCAGCATAAGTTAACCATCTATGCCGTCCCAACAGTGATGTACAAAGTTTAGAAATGCAGACTGTCCCTACTAAAGGAAGTAAACCAAACATCGACTTGTGCATGAAAATAAACAATACCTTGATACTCCAATGTTCCACAATAAGGTACTTTCTGAAAATGCAAATAACGAGGTAACCACTTGACTTATGACTGGTCACAGGTGTCAGTAGTAAGGTGAGTCAGTGGATCCAGTGCACCTACAGTGTAAGAAATGTAAATGAATAAGTTTTTGTGTTTAGGAGGTATACTGTATGCTTGTCGGAAATTTGTCACCAATCGAATATCCGAAAAAAAAATATGCAGGACAGTTTATGTAGAAAATGTGACGGATACTTGTATTCTTGCAGCAAAGGTGACAACTTTAGTGCAGGAAATGTGGCAAAACTCCAAAAATATTATGTTCGTAATAGATGTGGCTACACCCCAGGGATACAACAAGAATAATGCTCACAAGGTCCACAGCACTGGCTAACTGACTAATGTAATATCGGTAAGACTGACTAACCAAATAACTGACTGACTGATTTAACTGACTGACTGACAAACTTCATTATCATTCCACACTGACGCCTAATTTTCTAAACAAGTATCAGTTAATCTGTTTGTCATTTCCTGTTCTCTTCAACAATGAGGCGAAAAGAATGTATCAGATGTTGCATTTTGTATCCTTACTCTTTTGTATCCTTGCACAATTGTACCTATATTCTTTCTCTCACCATGACTGTTTTCCAAGACCACAAAGATCATTAACTTCTTTCTCGCGTCTCTTCCTCCCGTTAATAATAAGGAAATCTTGTCAATCTGTCGCTAAAATCATAACAAAACCTTAAAATCCTTATCAATTATCATTTCCTCTGATGATAATATTGCCAACATATTAATCTGCCACTAATGCCATAAAGAACACCCTTAAAAGCCGTGTAATGTATTGTGCCTCCTGTTAATAATGTAGAAATCTTGTTGACCTGTCACTAAAATGTAAAAAACAACCTTAAAAATCTGCGTTACTTCTAAAAATCTGTGTAACTTCTACTAGAGCTTTTAGAAACAGTGGAGGTAAAGTGTTGCACAATACTATTTAATGCGGTTACCTCTAATTCCTGGGAGAGTGTGTGGGGGAGGGAGAGGACGCCAGCCACGACCAGGGGGAGGAAAGGGACCTGTGGGAGAGAGAGATATAAACAATGATAACAAGAATAAGAATAAGAGTAAGATTTTAATGACATGAAATATACAAATAGTAGTGATAGTATCATCATCATCATCAGTAGTAGTAGTAGTAGTAGTAGTAGTAGTAGTAGTAGTAGTAGTATAAATCATCCACAGAACATTATGAAGAAGGAGGAGGAGGAGAAAGAAGAAGAAGAAGAAGAAGAAGAAGAAGAAGAAGAAGAAGAAGAAGAAGAAGAAGAAGAAGAAGAAGAAGAAGAAGAAGAAGAAGAAGAGGAAGAGGAGGAGGAGGAGGAGTAAGAGGAGGAGAAGCAGGGATGAAGAACAAATAATTCTCTCTCTCTCTCTCTCTCTCTCTCTCTCTCTCTCTCTCTCTCTCTCTCTCTCTCTCTCTCTCTCTCTCTCTCTCTCTTATCTCTTTGTTTAGGGAAACTCAACACGTGGCCTAGCAGATGTACAAATACACACACACACACACACACACACACATAAACTCGTTAGAAATTGTAATGTTTTTGTCAATATGCATCGGATTGTTCTCTATTTTTGCAAACTAATAAAAGAAGAATCAATCTGCACAGTAGCCACCAATTCCCTCCCTTTGTGACCTTGTGGACGAGTGAAGTGAACCTCGGTGAAGAATTATAATTTCACCTGTTTTATTCCTTTGAGAGTGATATGCAGACATCCACACCATTTTTATTTACATTCTATTTACCTTTTTATTTATTTTTTTCGATAAATGGCCGGGAATTTGAACATGAGTGAGATATTTTGGATGTTTTATGAAAGGTGTTGACTTCAGCCAGCCATTGGTGAGAATTGAAGTTTTGTTTACTTTCAATTTGCAGAAGATAACTGTACAGTATTTCATTTTTATATGGAGTGACTAGCAATTTCGTTATTTATCTATTTTTTTTGCCTATTCATTTATCTTTGTTAAGACTTTAGTTCGTCCAGACTTTGAGCAAGATTGGAATTTCGTTTGGTTCAATTTGTACACGATGAATGCATTTAATATTTGTATCTTAGCCATTAGTATTTACATAATATGGAGTGCAAGCTTTATTCAATCTCTTCAGTACCAGGACACGTTTTCATATTCACTTTGCTTACTATTTGGTGATTTTATACAGCTTCAGAAACATGTGTTGGGATTAGAATAGTAAAGACTGTGCCATTAATCTTTTGACCTCAATAAACTCTGCCTGATGGAAAAAGAAAATCTCATAATCATACTAAAAAATAAAGGTAAAAATGCGTCTCAGTATTGAAGGGTAGAGTGGAACCATGCGTGCTTTGGGGTCCGAGGGGTCTCCAAGCGCACGGGTTCGAATCCTGTCAACGGTCCGAGTGTAGGTTGGGCTTCCTCACTTGGGGCAACGGTTTCCTAGCAGGTGGAGATAGGAGGTACCACAAAAAGTATCCCCTTTAGCCCAGAAATTCCCGTGAAAAGCCCACATGGTATAAATAAAAAAGATAAAAATTCTGTTTGCTCGGACTCTGTGTACGTCTCGCACCATGAAAGGTAATTATTCCTAAGTCAGACAAAATGCATCTCACGAGGAACGGTGCGCCACTCTCACCAGGCACTCAAATTAGTCCACGCTTGTAAAAAATACTAAGAACTCCTGGAACCTGAAGACAAAACAGATAAGAATAGTGATAAGATAAGATAAGTGAATAAGGCCAAATAAGAAAAAGTAATAAAGTAGGGTAATTCTAGTCATCATTATAAGTGTGTCAAATATTGAATAATCTGGCTGCCATTTCATCAAATTATACGAATGGTTCAACAGAAAACAATGAATATACAAATATAGATAAATCAAACCAAAATAACGGCCATTCTGTCCATCTCCCTAATGCAAGAGTTAACTAGTAGAATCATGCGTGCTTTGGGATCCGAGGGGTCTCCAAAAAGTACCCCCTTTAGCCCATAAATTCTAGTGAAAAGCCCACATGGTATAAAAAAAAAATAGTGGACAAGATGGTGGTGGTGGGATCGGGCAGACGTCCATGCGTAGGTTCGAATCCCACCACGTGCTGCCTTGAAACTTTGTCATTAGTCGAGTGGTTTAAAATTAGCTACATGCCACCATAGTACCCAGATTCTAGGTGGGGGTGTAATTGCCTTACACCAAAGATGCGCTTGAATGGTGATATGGGCCCTAATATGGGTACCACTATAAACAAAATTGACTGTGCAGCTAATGGGTGGAAACTGAACAGCGCTTCCCATACTCCTCAAGTAGACCTACAGGCGCTATAGGCTATAACATAAAAAAAATACAACTTTCACCTCTTCCTCTAATAAACTCCTGCTTGCTTCTATGCTTCCTTGCTTCAGTGGCATTAATTCTTTCAGTATGAAGGTATCAAGACACTTATCACTTATCTCTCAGCTTTGCATTACACTTTGACCGTGGGAGTGGCGCCTCGATGGGCTTTTTTTGTCTTTTCTTTTGTTCTCTTATTGTCCTTGGCCGGTACCTTTGCTAGATAAAAAGGAAATACATCACGTCTGAGTGCAAAATAGTGCGATAATGTGATAGTGAAGGCGTGTTTCCCAGCGTGAGAGTTGACGCAGCCTGCACCGCCTTGCCACGTAGCTCCTCGCTGGGGGGTGGGGGGAGACAGGGGGGAGAGGAGGGAGGGGAGAGAAGAGGAAGAGAGGGAATGGGAGAGAAGGAGTAGAAGAGGTGGAAACTGAAAATACTCTTGAAAACCCTAATTTCTTCCACTGGACCTGTTAAACTCTTGAAAACCTCAATAAATTCCACTACAGCTAAAGTTTGAGGTGCAGAAGATAAAACCCTGAAAGATTTAAGCCTACAATCCTTTTTGAAAGATTTAAGCCTACAATCCTTTTACACACTAGACCCATTGAACAGATGAAAGTAAAGAAAAACTGATGACAAAGTACTCAAAGATATCCTGATTTTCACAAGTTTTACCAGGAAAGTTGAAAAAATAATTCACCATTTTGATTAAGAAAGTGTGAGAAGAAAACCTCCCTGTCTTTTTATTTATAATTTTCATGTAGAAGGGAAACTAGCCAAGGACAACAAACATTTGCACTTAAAAAACAATCCCGCTGAGGTTCTGGTCCCGAAAAGGATGAAGAGAGTTAGTCAAAAGAAAGGGATAACTATCTTGAAACCTCCTTCATAAATGACTTCAGGTCCTAGGAAGATGGAAATACAGGAGTAGGCAAGGAGTTCAGGAGTTTACCAGAGAAGGAGCCGCCTTGGTACAGTGGAACCATGCGTGCTTTGGGGTCCGAGGGGTCTCCAAGCGCACGGGTTCGAATCCTCACTCGGGGTAACGGTTTCCTTGCGGGTGGGCTTTGAGATAGGAGGTACCCCAAAAAGTATCCCCTTTAGCCCATAAATTCTCGTGAAAAGCCCACATGGTATTAATAAAAGAATAACAGAAAGGGATAAAAGATTGGGAGTATTGGTTATTCCTTGCATTAGAGAGTTGGACAGAGTAGGATGAGAGGAAGAAAAAAATACTGTGTAGAGAGCCCACAGGAGGAGAGGAGACATGCAGTTAGCAAGATCAGAAGAGCAGTTAGCATGAAAATAGCGGTAGAAGATAGCAAGAGATGCAACATTGTGGGGTAAAAAGAGGCTGAAGGCAGTCAGTTAAAAGACAGGAGTTGATAAGGAGAAATGTTTTTGATTCTACATTCTCTAGAAAAAGTGTATGAGTGGAACTGTCCTCACCACTCTATACATGTTCCATATTCCATACATAGACTGATAAAGCCCCTGTATAGTTAGGGGTTAGAGGGGGTGAGAAAACCAGGCGGAGACGACTCAGAACGCCTCACAAACCCACGAAGGTATCAGTGATTATTTTTGTGATGCAGTTAACACTTACCATTTTTTCGGCAAAGTAAATGAGGCGGTATAGGTGCTGCGTCTTAAATACCCAGCTGTCACGTAGGGTTATCAATTATCACTATTTCTTGTAACCCATTCCAGTCTACCTTTTCAACGGTCCATATGTGTTACTTATTGCCTCCTTGTTCTTGTTGTTGTTATTTTGGGTTGTTTTAGATTCGTGGTTGTTTTGTTATGTATAGTTTTCTCTTTTTCCTTGTCTGGTTGTTTGTTGATTTTGAATTTTTTTGCGGTTGTGGTGCTGGTGGTGTTGGTGGTGGTGGTGACAGCAGCCATCTCTCATAACAGACACATATTCACTATTATCGGCATTATCAAAAAGCGTCAGTCTGTCAGTCTCCCTGCCTGTCTGCCTCAGTGTCCGTCTGTCTGTCTTTGTCTGTCTGTCCGCCTATCTATCAGTCTATTTAACTATATTGTTATTTGTATGTCCGTCTATTTGTCTGTCTGTTGGTCAGTATAATCTCTTTCTTACTATCTATATGCCTATCTGATGCATCTATCCATCTATCTATCCAAACATCCGTCTATCTCTTTGTCCATCTATCTATCTGTCTTTCCATTTATCTATCTGTCTCTCCGTCTATCTATCTATCTGTTTGTTCATCTATTTCTTTATCAATCTGTCTTTCCTTCAATCAATCTGTCATCCGGTCTATTTTTCAATGCATTTATCTTTCCTTATATCTATCTGTCTTCCTATTTTTCTATCCATCTACATCTTCTATCTATTTATCTTCCAATCAATTTCTATCTCCCTGTCTGTCTATCTATCTGTTTTCTCTACCATATCAACCCCCGTAACTGTCTATCTCTTCATCTACTCGTCTCCCTACTAAATTGTCTCTCCCTCACACTTTCTCCCAGCAGCGCCTAATTCAGTGACGGCCCTGCAGTGCTCCCTCCCCCGTGCCTTCCCAGCCCCTCCACACAGCCCTCG
>NC_059255.1:2118282-2125782 GCF_017591435.1 Portunus trituberculatus | reverse complement strand
GCTGCCTGAGGTAAGATAGCGACGCGGCTGTGAAAATGTGTGGAAAGATTATGACTGTGTAATTGACTTAAGCCGAGCAAACAAGATGGTTAATCCCTCTCCCTCTCCCTCTCGCTCTCTCTCTCTCTCTCTCTCTTGACTGCTCGAAATCTCCACACAGCTTCATGCAATATATTTTTTTTTTACTTTAGTTTAATTCGTGGTGTGTTTACAAAATTAAATACGTAATGCTTTATTGTGTAACTCCATCACACACACACACACACACACACACACAGAGAGAGAGAGAGAGAGAGAGAGAGAGAGAGAGAGAGAGAGAGATAATATAACCACCAAATTCAGGTAACACACACACACACACACACACACACACACACACACACACACACACACACACACACACACACACACACACGGTGAATTGAGTTACGTTAGATGAGGTGAGGTTGAATGAAGGCAGAGAGTTTAGGTTAGGTCAGCTCCACACACCTGCCTCCCTCGCGTGGCTGGTGAGGTGGTGCCGCTATTCAGTGTTACTTTGGTGCGCGATCTACACAGCCAGCGTGATCTATGAGTCCTTTTTTATGTAAGATGGAAAGACTGGCCAAGAGTAACAAAAGAAATGCCCACTCTGACGCCAGTTCTCTTACAGTGCGGAGAGAGTTAGCCAAAAGACAGAGATAAATATATTGAAACCTCTTAAATGAAGTCAAGTCTCATCTTTTATTCTATTTGTTTCGTGTATTCATTATGAATTAACGTCTTCTATACAGGGACATATTTTACCTTGAGTTTTGGGTATGATTAGACAATTCTATTTATATTAAGGGTATATGGAAGTCACAAGATTGATGGCCTCAGTCTTCACTATTTCAATTTCCACATAAGTTTCTCAAGCTGTTTAACTCCTTCATTACTGGAACGCATTTTTATCATGAATTTTTGGTGTGATTTAACGATTTTATTTACATCATGAAGGATCTATGGAGGTCAGATGATTAATGACCTGAATCTTCATTGTTTTAATCCACTCATAAGTTTCTGAACCTGTGGAAAATCGCCAAATAGTAAGCAGTATAAATATGAAAACACGTCCTGGTACTGAAGGGGTTAAAATCACACCAGATAGTAAGCAGAGTTAATATGAAAATAAGTCATGGTACTGAAGGGGTTAAATAAAACATTCTGCATATAGATATAAAAGAAATAGTAAAAGTAGTATTATTAGTGAAACAAAGAAGCGATGAAACATACTTTTTTTTATACCATGTGGGATTTTCACGGGAATTTCTGGGCTAAAAGGGATACTTTTAGGGGTACCTCCTATCTAAAAACCCCACCTGCTAGGAAACCATTGCCACGAGTGAGGAAGCCCAACCTACACTCGGACCGTGGACAGGATTTGAACCCGTGCGCTTGGAGACCCCTCGGACCCCAAAGACAGCCATAGTCATAGTACTGAAGGGGTTGAATAAAGCATTTCCCATATAGACAAACAAAACAAACAGTAACCGTAGTATTATCAATGAAACAAAGAAGCAATGAAGGCAGATCGCAACACTTGAATTACGAATACTATTACAACTACAATTACAGCGCCAGTGGAAAGTTTCTCAGTGTGTCTTTTAAATTAGATGGGAAGTTAAAGAATTGTAATACTATTTCACATTGATGGGGAAAAGTATGTAGCTTTTTTTATCTTCCGAGTGTTAGAAAAATAAGTATTGAGGGGTTTGCCATTTGATCACAGAGGACTAGTACTGTTTGGTGTATTATCGTATGAGTTATGTGTACACAAAGTAATGATGGCGAATTTGATGTTATGATAAATAGATAAATAAATAACGATTATTACGATGCGCGTGCCGTCCAGTTTTCACGATAACGATTCCAGTTTCCGCAATAACAATTCCAGTTTCCATGATAACGATTCCAGTTTTCACAATAACGATTCCAGTTTCCATGACAACGATTTCATTTTCCGTAATAACGATCCCAATTTCCGCAATAACGATTCCAGTTTCCATGTTAACGATTCCAGTTTCCAAGATAATGATTCCAATTCCCGCGATAACGATGCGGGTCCAGTTTCCGCGACAACGGTGCGGGCGTGGTGATGGCTATAAGCTGTCCGCCATTGAAGTGCACTTATCTACACGGGTACTAGACCAGAACGAACCCTTCCTCCCCAAGGGTCCGCCCCAGCAGTCCCGTGCGTGTGAGGGCAGTGACGATGCAACCTTGCCGCGCCTCACACGGCTCGCCATGACCAATGACCTGCCACACACCACGCCCCAGCCACTGTCATGAAGGGAGCCCTCTCACCCCAAAGGAGTCCTGCCAGTGTCTCATGGCGCACAGCGTGCCACACACCAGCCCCAGCCACTGTCATGAAGGGAGCCCTCTCACCCCAAAGGACCCCCTCGTCCTGCCAGTGTCCGGTGCATGGCGCACAGCGTGCCACACACCACGCCCCAGCCACTGTCATGAAGGGAGCCCTCTCACCCCAAAAGGACCCCCCTCGTCCTGCCAGTGTCCGGTGCATGGCGCACAGCGTGGCCTCGTTCATGGCGAGTTGTTCAGCCCGGAGCCATCACAAGCCAGGGACCCGTACACACCTTCCACCAGACTGTATGGAAGGAACCCTTATCACCCCTTTAGGACTCCCCCTGTCTGGTGAATGGCAGACATTGATCCCCTGCTCATGGCGACCCTTGCCTAGTGTGAGGCGCTGCAAGTGGATGACTATAGTGAAGCTTGAGGCCGCCAAGGAAAAGAAGGACCTGCTGCCAGTTCCCTGCCTTGGGCCCCAGGCGGACCCGACAGCCACCTTCTCCCCCCCTGCGGCGCCCAAGGCCGTCACGGCCCTACACAAATTTTGGCCGAAAGTTTTCAAACGTCACTTAAATTTTGATCCGAATATAAAATCATCGATTGCAAGTGAAAAATGACGTAAGTTTGAAAAATGTGGAAGATATAGCTGATAATGAAAAAAGAATAAAAGCTTTACTTTTCTGTGTTCACATCTTGCATGTCTCGTGCCCGCCAATGTGCGCATGTTCGTGTGTGACTGGATAGAAACAGTCATCCAGCGGCAGTGCCTGGTTAGCTTTGCAAGATCACCTACATTTGCGGATATAGAGGATGAGTGGACGTAGATTGCACGTCTTGTTCGTAAAAGAACTGCCACCTGGAAAGCTGCTTTCTTTTCATAGATGCCATTATGCTCTGTTAAAGACAAGAAATGGAACGTCTCATCATAGCCAACAGAAATCATCAAGGTGCGATGGAAGGTTGTCTCTTTTATACCTCTATGTTTTTTTTTTTTTTTTTTATCAAAATGCATAGTTTTGAATCTTTCCAATTTTTATCAGGTGCCTGAGTGTTTGCTGCAGTGTTTGAGTCAACACAATGTCCTGGCGGTTGATAGTTAACTGATGATGATTTTAACAATTTATAGTAGAATATGCTGGCCATTCGTCATGATCAATAACTGAATTTTCCTCAATTTTTCTTAAAATCATTGGTTCCAGTGTTCCACAATGTTTTCTTTGCACGTCACAATAGCTGCGTCTCCACCTTCCCTCAATCACAATACTCGGGGACCATCCATTCATCTCCATGTTTTGATTTGTTTTCTCCTTGAGCCTCGCTATCGTCTGCAGCATTCCACCTCTGTTGTGTTTTCAGCCTAACTTGAACTACGCTCGTTTTCTTTAGTGCTTGCCATTGTGCAACGATTGTTAACAGAAACAATAAGTGAGCAAACCTCGCGACACACATTAAACCAACCACAGATTGCTTCGGTGCCCACATGTCAATTGAAGCACCCAATCATAAGAGATATCTTACATAATAAAGCACACTGTCGGTCTGTCCGTCTGTGTGAGGGTGTGTCCGCTTCCCATTAAAAAAAAGGTGATTGTTATGAGATTTGGCAGGTGAGTACCCCTTGATTCAGGCAATGCCGGATAATTCTACAAGTCTTAAGTTAGACAGAACATCTAAAACTTTACATAGATGAAACTTTCAAACTATTGTTAAATGGTGTAGTGGATAAGGTGGTGAACGAGGGATCGGGCAGACGTCCACGCGTAGGTTCGAATCCCACCACATACCGCTTTGAAGCTATGCCATTTGTGGAGTGGTTTAAAGTTACCTACATGTCACCATGATACCCAGGTTCTAGGTGGTTACACTAAAGATAAGCTTGAGTGGTGATATGGGCCTTAATATGCCCACCACTATAAATAAAATTGCCTGCGCCACTTATGAACAGAAGCTTAACAGCGCTTCCCACATATACTCTTCAAGTGTGCCTACAGGCGCTATAGGCCATAACACATTAATAAAAAGGAAAAAAATTGTCTTCGTCTGCTTCATGATGTCGCCGTAGAGCAGTTTAACTCACATCTGTAGTGATGCTTAGAAGGAGGCGCAGCGCATGTCGCCGGAGTGCAGAGTGCTGTGCCGGAGTAAAGCGTGCTGTGTTACATATACTACCTTAAGCCGAACCAGAGCTGCGACGCTCGAACAGACACTTCACTCGACACCAAGACAAAGTGTTTCATTATCTTTTGAGTATGAAAGGGGAAACAACAGTAATGTTCCTTGTTGCAGATCACAATATAAAGAGTAAATCGCTTCACAAAGTAGCTCCCGTCAGGTTAAGATGGGTCAAGTTAGGTAAGGTGGAATTAGGTCAGGTCAGGTCAGCTCCACACACCTGCGTTGCTCGTCTGACACGTTAGGTTAGGTTAGGTCAGGTCAGGTTAGAAGTCACTATGCAAGATTAGGTCATCCACACACACACACACACACACACACACACACACACACACACACACACACACACACACGTACGTTCCTTGTGTGACAGGTTAAGTAAGGTTAGATCGAAATAGACACAATGAACAGAAACAGATGGAAAAAGTTAACTCTAGCGACTGATTTCACTAAACTGTGGGAATAAGGTCACATGAAGAACAAGATTGAATTAGGCTCAGATAGGTCATATAAGGTCAGAATAGATCAGCTCAACACACCTACTCCCGTGTGAGAGGTTAGGTAAAGATAGGTTAGATACAAATAAACCACACTTTGCTCAATATGACTGTTTTCCAAGGCCACAGAGATGACTGGCGGGGTTTTCAAGAGTGTTTCTCCAGTTAATAAATCAGAAATCTTATCACTCTGCCTCTAGAACCGTAAAAACTCCTTAAAAATTCATGTAAATTTAAATCAAGCCTTTTGAAAGAGTGAAAGTAAACCTCATAGTGTTTGAGAATACAACCCTGACATTTAACTTTCCCACCAGAACCGTTTTCCAAGACCACAGAGATGACTGGCGGGGTTTTCAAGAGTGTGATTCCAGTTAATAATAAAGAAATCTTGTCACTCTGCCTCTAGAACCATAAAAACACCTTAAAAAACTCACGTAAATCTAAATCAAGCCTTTTTGAATATTGGAGGTGAACTACAGAAGTGTTTTGAGAATACGAGCCTCAAAAAAGACTTTGCTCTCACTACGACTGTTTTCCAAGGCCACAAATATGACTAGCGAGATTTTCAAGAGTGTTTCTCCAGTCAATAATGCAGAAATCGTATCAATCTGCCTCTAGAAACATTAAAAACAATACCTTAAAAACTGGTGTAATTTCAGATAAAGGCTTTTGAAATAATGGAGGTGAATTTTTGGGGTTTGGTGGTACAGTGGAAGGATGCGTGCTTTGGGGTCCGAGGGGTCTCCAAGCGCACGGGTTCGAATCCTGTCCACGGTCCGAGTGTAGGTTGGGCTTCCTCACTCGGGGCAACGGTTTCCTAGCGGGTGGGCTTTGAGATAGGAGGTACCACAAAAAGTATTCCCTTTAGCCCAGAAATTCCCGTGATAAGCCCACATGGTATAAATAAAAAAATTAAAACAAAAAGCACAGAATACGTCTGTTTTCCAAGGCCACAGAGACGACTAGCCAGGTTTAAAAGAGTGTCTCTCCAGTTAATGATGCAGAAATCTTGTCACTCTGCCTCTAGAACTTTAAAAACACCCTAAAAAAAACTCGCGTGAATTCAAATCATGAAATTGTAAAGGTAAAGCACAGAAGTGTTTAAGAATACGAACCTGATAAATGCTTTGTTCTTTCATCACGATTATTTTCCAAGAGATGATTGACGGGGTTTACAAGAGTGTTTCTCCAGTTAATAATGCAGAAATATTGTCAATCTGCCTCTAGAACAGTAAAAACACCTTAAAAATCTCACATAAATTTGAATAAAGCCTTTTGAAATTGTAAGGGTGAAGCAAAGGAGACTCTCTTAACACCGTAAAAAAAACCACGTAATTTTAAATCAAGCTTTTAGAAATAGTGAAGGTGAAGCAAAGAAGTGTTTATGAATACGAGCCTCAGAAACACTTAGTTCTCTTACCATGACTTTCCCAAGACCACAGAGGTGACTAGCGGGGTTTTTAATAGTGTTTCTCCAGTTAGTAATACAGAAATATTGTCAGTCTGCCTCTAGAACCGTAAAAGCACCTTGAAAAAACACGTGTAAACTTAAATAAAGCCTTTCGAAATAGTAGGAGGTGAAGCAAAAGAAGCAGTGTTTGAGAATACTAGCTTGACATTTGACTTTCTCACCAAGACTGATTTGCAAGGCTACTGAGATGATTAGCGGGGTTTCCATGAGTTTCTCTACCTAATAACGCAGAAATCTCGTCAATCTGCCTCTTCTGCTTCTAGAACCATTAAAAAGCCCCTTATTTTTTTTCATTGTTTAGGGAAGATTAAGATTGGATATTATTAAAAGGATACCTGCTCAAAACATTCTTTCTTCCCCATTTAAAAACGCTTTTCTCTCTCACCACGACTGTTTAAAAAGCCAATAAAGATGACTAGCAGGTTTCTCAAGAGTGTTTCTCTCATCAATAATGCATAAATATTGTCAATCTGCCTCTAGAACCGCAAAAACACCTTAAAAAACTGGTGTAATTTGAGATGAAGCCTTTTTGAAATAATGCAGATGAAGCACAAAAGAGTTTGAGAATACGACTATTTTCTAAGACCACAGAGACAGTTTTCAAAATTGTTTCTCCAGTTAATAATATAGAAATCTTGTTAATCTGCCTCTAGAACCGTAGAAACACCTTGAAAAAACTCGTGTAAACTTAAATAAACCATTTCGAAATAGAAGGGGGTTGAAGCAAAGCAGTGTTTAAGAATACGCGCAGATCAGTATAGTTGCGCACCACACACCTGCATTTCCCGTGTGACAAGTGACCACCACCCACGCCACGCACAGTCCCCACGCAGGTCTGGCCAGGGAACCGTACAGGTAGGCCACTGCGGGGTAGTCCTGCCACTCCCGCTCCACCACGCCATTCAGGGACTTCCGCAGGTGGTTGTACGGGTAGAGGCCCAGCACCAGTGTGAGCCCCAGGGTGATAGCGGCCACGTAACCCAGCACCACCACCACCTAGGAGGAAAATTAAAGATGAGGAAAACA
>NC_059255.1:2105782-2110782 GCF_017591435.1 Portunus trituberculatus | reverse complement strand
GAGAGAGAGAGAGAGAGCTTGTTTTCCTCCTCTCTTTTCCTCTCTACTAACTCCACCCCATATCAGGAGAAGAAAATGCCAATTACCTTGTTTTGGGTCACTATTTTTTCTCTCTCCCCAATTAACACTTTGAAGTCGCGTCTCGTAAAATGTCTGTTTTCACGCCACACTCAAAAGCTTCACTGGCTAAACAGAAAACAGGAGATGAAACGCCCTTTATTGTTCTCAGATTAGGCCAGCGACAAAAATACCGTAATGAGCTGTTACGTTCACCGGTTAAACGAGGAAGATTGGCATCGGGGAGCCGGTGAACAATAACAAAGAAAACAAACACTGCAGGTTCAACTAGTGAGGAAATGCAAAGGGGGCACTTAAGAAGCTATTTCATAACACAATAATGTAACTGACATACACATAGATATAACACATGAAACTACATACACATAACACATAAATAAATACAACAATAAAAAACCCAACTTAATACCTAACAATAATACTAATCCTATATGGAGGCAATGTGGAAAACACGGGACGAGGGGAAGTGATACTTATGCGGTGTCGCAGTGGTGAAGTGCTGGGTGAGGTGGAAGGCGTTGTGTTCACTGGTAGAGGCCTTGACCTCGACTGACTTCCAGAAATCAGGGAGCTTGCTTAACACTTCCGGTTGAGTCGAATGGGGCCGCGTGAATCCAACTTCAGGACAGTAGCGGGGCTTCATGAGACGGTGACGTGGAGGGTTCATGAGACGGTGACGTGGAAGGTTCATGAGACGGTGAAGTGGAAGGGAGGAGATGATGGAGAGGTGGCGAACGAGAGTAACAAGCGGAGAGAGTGATGGTAGTGAGAGTATGTTACGGGAATATTTAAAGAGAAGAGAGAGAGAGAGAGAGAGAGAGAGAGAGAGAGAGAGAGAGAGAGAGAGAGAGAGACACACACACACACACACACACACACACACACACACACACACACACACACACACTCAAAAGAAAGAGAAAGAAAAAAGAAAGAAAAGAGAGAAAAAAATAGGGAGGACAAAGCGAAGAGAGAATTGATAAAACAGGAAGTGAAATGAAAGAAAAAGATAAAAATAGGAAAAGAACTGATAAGAGAGAGAGAGAGAGAGAGAGAGAGAGAGAGAGAGAGAGAGAGAGAGAGAGAGAACGACAATACACTACAATGCAAGACAGTTATACCATCAACCTGTCAGTCTTAAGGGGGCCAGAACCAATCAAGGTAATGTAACAGGTAAGCACTCACGGTACAGGTAAGACCCACAAGGGCACACTAGAGGTATCCGGAGGCTGATTCTACCGTAGGCGTGTAGAAGTAATGGTGAACGTGTAGAGACAGCATTGTGGATAGACTAGTAGATTAACCCCTTTGGTACCATGAAGCGTTTCTATATTCATTCTGGTGACTATTTGCCGATTTTATACAGCTTCACAAACTTATGTGGGGATTAAAATAGTGAAGACTGTGGTCGTTAATCTTGTTACCTCCATGGACCCTTCCTAATGTCAATACAATGGTCTAATGGTACAGATAAGGTAAATATGCGTCCCAGTACCGAAGGGGTTAAGTAGATCAGAACAGGTGACATTGGTGAGAGCTGTATTGTGAAGTAGTTAGTGATGTCAAGAATGGGTTGGTGATATCAATTTTTGTATTGTATAAAATTTGTGGTATTAAATCCTTCAATACTGGGACATATTTTTACCTTGAGATTTGTGTACAATTAGACCATTTTACTGACATTAGGAAGCGTCCACGGAGGTCAGAAGATTAATGGCCACAGTCTTTACTATTCTAATCCACGATATGAATTTTTGAATCTGTATATAAGAGCTAGATAGTCAACAGAATGAGTATAAAAACGCGTACTGAAGATGTTAACCGTTTCAATATTGGAACACATTTTTACCTTGAGATTTGTGTACAATTAGACCATTTATCTGACATTAGGAAGCGTCTATGGAGGTCAGAAGATTAATGGCCACAGCCCTCGCTATTCTAATCTCCCACATGAGTTTTTGAAGCTGTATAAAATCACCAAACAGTAACGTGTTATGGTACTCAAGGGCTTAAGAGTACATTGGTGATATTAGTGAGTGTTGTACTGTAGAGAGATATTGGTGATTAAAAAGATTACATTGGTGATATTATTTAATGTTGTGTTGTAGCTAGGGATTGGTGATTAAAAAGAGCATATTGGTGACATTAATTGATGTTGTATTACAGACATTGCGTTGGAGAGATATCAATTAAAGCTGTCATGGAGAGAGAGAGAGAGAGAGAGAGAGAGAGAGAGAGAGAGAGAGAGAGAGAGAGAGAGAGAGAGAGAGAGAGAGAGAGAGAGAGAGAGAGAGAGAGAGAGAGAGAGAGAGAGAGAGAGAGAGAGAGAGAGAGAGAGAGAGAGAGAGAGAGAGAGAGAGAGAGAGAGAGAGAGAGAGAGATTAGTGATTAAAAAGATTACATTGATGACTTTAATGAATGGTGTGCTGTAGATAGAATGGTGATGAATGCCTGTTTGCTGGGAGGCAGATAATTAATCCAGAAAAAAGTAAAAAAAAAAAAAAAAATCTATCCTTCTTTTGGATTAGATTTCAGCCTCCCAGTACAGAAACCTTCATTTTATAGACATTTCTTGGATTTCGAAGTAATAGAGTAGTGATAATAGGAAGACTGCATTAGTGGTATTAGTTCATTCAATGTTATATTCCACACTATTCCTGAAAGACGAACCGCTCCCAAACACTGCCTCTTGTTTCTCCGCCTCCTCTGAACGCCACTCAAGCTTGACTCTTTCTTCTTGTGTGTGACTTGGAATGCTTTGTGCAGTGTTTCAATGTGAGTTGTGCATTACATTGAAAGGATGATGTCTCTTTTATTTCGTGTAAGGGGGAGAAAACTGGCCAAGGACAACAAAACGATTAGATAAATAGACAACTGTAGCTTGACTCTTTCTTCTTGTGTGTGACTTGGAATGCTTTTTGCTGAGTTTTTATGAGTTTGTGTGTGTTGGATTGAAGGGATTAATGTATGGTGTCTTTAATGTAAGGAGAGAAGATTGGCCAAGCGGAACAAAAACGATTAAATAAATATGAAACTCTTTTACTTTGTGTGTGTGTGACTCAGAATGTTTCGTGCAGTGTTTTTAATGAGTTGATCAATATTGGACTGAAAGGATTAATGTATGGTGTTTTTCCTAATGGAAGTGGGGAAAACTGGCTAAGGGCAACGAAAACGATGAAATAGACAACTCTAGCTTGGCTCTTTACTTTTCTTCTTGTGAGTGACTTAGAACGTTTTGTGCAACGTTTTTAATAAGTTGATGTATACTGAATTGAAAAGATTGATGTGCGCTGTCTTTGTTTCATGTGAGAGGGGGAAACGATTAAAGAAGAACGATTAAACAGATAGGAAACTTAGCTTGACTATTCTATCTTTTGACTTTGAATGTTTCGTACAGTGTTTTGATGTAAGTTCTGCTTTGAATTGAGAGGATTAATGTATGACGTCTTTATTTCGTGTAAGAGGAGAAAACTGCCAAAAAGAAAAAAAGAAAGAAAATGATTAGATAAATATGAAACTCTAGCTGGATTCTATTTTCTGTTGTGTGACTTACAATATTTTATACGATGTTTTAATGCGAGTTGTTCACTGGATGGCAAAAATTAATGTATGGTGTCCTTATTTCATGTAAGGTGGAGAAAACTGGCCAAGGACAAAGAGAACGATTAAATCAATAAGAAACTGTAGCTGGACTCTATTTTCTCTTGTGTGTGACTTCGAATGTTTTGTACAGTTTTTAATGAGTTGTTGTGTATTGGACTTGAAAGGATAAATGTACGCTGTCTTTTTTTTCATGTAATTTGAAAAGACTAACCAAGGGAGACAAAAAAAAAACGATAAATAAATAGGAAACTGTAGCTGGAGTCTATTTTTCTCTTTCGTGAATTAGAATGTTTTGTAAAGTGTTGTAATTTGAGTTGAGAAAATTAATGCGCGCTGTCTTTTTTTTTTTTTATATAAGTGCGGAAAATTGGCCTAGGGGAAACAAATCGATGAAATAAAAAGGCCCTTTGAGATTATTAAAGAAGAATGCATTACTGATATTGACCCCTTCAGTACCATGACGCTTTTTCATATCTATTCTGTTTACTATCTGGTGGTTTTATACAGCTTCAGAAACTTACATTGGGGGATTGAAATAGTGAAGACTGTGGGCCTTTAACCTTCTGACCTCCATAGACCCTTCCTGATGTCAATAAAATCGTCTAATCACACCCAAAACTCATGATAAAATTGCGTTCCAGGACAAAGTGGTTAAGACCTTGTTTATCTACGTTCGTCTTTCATAATATTTAGAAGTTAGATAGTTCCCACAGATACATAAAGAAAAAAGAGTTTAATTTTTGCATTTTTACACTCCAATATCAAATGCACTTAACTACCAAATATTGTATGAAGAATGAATCACTGATATTAACATTTTCATAGAGACATATAGAGAAATAAACCTGTTATTTATTTATTTTTTTTTTTTTTTTTTCCACGTTGCAGTATCAACCAACATACTTTAGTAACAAATTCTGTCTGATATATTGCTAAGAATTATGGGAAAAAAGTCAGCCAGTGAAGGTTTAGAGATTCATGTATTGTATGGAGTTTGTGGAGGTAAAGGGTTAAATGAAGGGGGATGGAAATTATGATAGCAAGAGATAGATAAGATAGAAAGGTAGATGGATGGATAGATAGATAGATAGATAGATAGATAGATAGCTAAAGAGAGAGAGAGAGAGAGAGAGAGAGAGAGAGAGAGAGAGAGAGAGAAATAGGGAATAATAATAGACATAGACAAAATTAGATAAGATAAATAAATAGACAATAGCAAGAATGAGAAAATAGATAAATGGAGAAAATGAAAAAAAAATGATAGACAGATGAAGTAGAGAGAGATTAAAAAAATAGACAAATAAAAAAGAAAGGGAGAA
>NC_059255.1:2098282-2103282 GCF_017591435.1 Portunus trituberculatus | reverse complement strand
CAATAACTACGATTCGATTTCATTCATTTTATCTATTTTTACTTATTTTCATCTAATTTGCCTCATGTACATTAGGTTAGGTTAGGTTAGGTTGGGTTGGGTTAGGTTAGGTTGGGTTAGGTTAGGTTAGGTTAGGTTAGGTCGTGAAGATAGCATGTGGATTCGTTCTCACCAATGTAACGTTCACCATTCTATCCATTACACACTGACTCATATCCACCTATCCACTTCATATCCACTCATTCGTACATATCCACACACAGCCTTAACTCCATCCATCTATCCTACCAACTAACTCACCTACTCCATTACCTCATCCACCCAACCATTTAACCGCCCAACCACCATTACATCGCTCCATTTATTCATCCATCTATCCACTCACACACCAACCCACTCACTCATCCACCTACACACCTATCCACACAACCATTCATCTTTTCACCACCTACTCACAACCGCGAATACAATCATCTACCCACACACTTATATATCATCCATACATCCATCCTTATTTCTATCCTATCTTCCATTCACTTATCCTTCCAGCCACTTTGTAATCCACCCATACAGTTTATCTACATGCCAATCCTTCAACACACACACACACACACACACACACTACTTGTCTGAAAACACTTGGAAATATCTGGAAAAATTGACCCTTTGAAAAAAAATTAGCCAGATTTGAACGTTTTGTATCATATTCTGAATCGCCTTCACTCGATCATATCATGCATCAGTAATATTATTGGCTTCAGATTCCCGTGTAAAGAGAACACAAACACAAATAGACAATAGATATAACTAGTGAAAGACGCTACACTGAGCCACAGGGTATAGAAATGTGTGTGTGTGTGTATGTGTGTGTGTGCGCCATCATCTGTCAGCACTGAGCGTGGTGATAACAGCTTGTGTAGAGTGCCGCCTTGCAGTGACATTCCAGGGACATATAGGCACTCAGAGGCACTCCACTCCTCCACATTACAGTCACATCACACACTGCCATACTGAGGTTCTGAGTTGCCCCACCACCACTCCTCACTCTTCACTGGGAGGTGATTGTGGTTCCCGCCTGACTGAAAGGTCACGTGATGCTGCCTCGCCCTGTCATTGGCCACAAACACTGCACGTCACTGAAGGATGTGTGTTGTGTCACCGGTGCATTATCTTGTCTTGTGTTTTCATGTTAGTAATGTGTGTGTGTGTGTGTGTGTGTGTGTGTGTGTGTGTGTGTGTGTCTAGAGAGAGAGGGAGAGAGAGAGAGAGAGAGAGACCAAGAACTGCGAACCATGAGAATCACCACCTAGACACACCTACACACACACACACACACACACACACACACACACGATTTTAAGTTCTCATTCTACATTTATTTACTCATATTCAACCTGGCGGTGAAGGTGGTGAGTGGATGAGTGAGTGGGTACATGTGTGTGGATGGGCGGATGAGTGAACTGTCGTGTGGATGGATAAATGGATGAGTGGATAGAAGGGTGAGTAGATGCCTGGATGGTGTGGATGAGGTGTGGTTGGTGGTTTTGGCGTAGTTGAGTGGATGAATGGATGAGTAACTGGTGGAAGGATGAATGAGTGACTAGGTGGAGGGTTAGTGGGGGATGGATGGCTGTGTGGATGGTTGGGTGAGAATTTGCGACGTGATGTGTGTGTGTGTGTGTGTGTGTGTGAGAGAGAGTGGTAATTTCATTGTTTCCCTTCCTTCTTTCATTCCTCCTTGCCTTCATCTCTCTTCTTTTATAATCCTACCTCCCTCTTTCCTTCTTCCTCCTCTTTCACTCCACCATTCTTTCCTTCTCCTTCGTTTCTGCTTTCCCTCATTTCCTATTTCCTATCTCTTCCTGTTTCTCTCCCTCCAAACTTTCTTCCTTGTCTTTCTATCTCCTGTATCTTTCCCTCCCTTTCTTCCTTCCCTCATAAGGCTCCCTCCTTCTATCTTCCTTCCTTCACCTCTCCTTCCTTCCTTCTTTCCTCCATAACTCGTTTTACAGTATGTAGTTAAAAAGGCGCATAAAAAAGTAATGAGGTAAGTCAGGACACGTGATATGGTAACACTGCGAGACACATGTTCCTGCTGATTGCTCAAGTAGTAGTAGTAGTAGTAGTAGTAGTAGTAGTAGTAGTAGTAGTAGTAGAGGAGGCTGGAGTAGTAGTTGTGGTAGTAGTAGTAGTAATAGCAGTAGTAGTAGTAGTAGAAGTAGTAGTAGTAGTAGTAGTAGTAGTAGTAGTAGTAGTAGTAGTAGTAGTAGTAGTAGTAGTAGTAGTAGTAGTAGTAGTAGTATCAGTAGTAGGAGACTGGAAAAGTAGTGGCAGTAGCAGTAGTAGTAGTAGTAATATAAATAGTTGTAGTAGTAGTAGTTGTAGAAGTAGGAGACTGGAGTAGTAGTGGCAGTACCAGTAGTAGTAGTAATAGAATTAGTAGTGAAGTAGTAGCAGTATCAGTAGTAGGTGGCAGTGTTACCATATCACGCTCTTCATAACACACACAGCACACGTGAACATTGCAATGACAACAATAACAATGAGTTACTATTACAAATTAACTCATTTACATTAGACCAAAGCACCGTTGCCTGGTTCATGATGGTGTATGAACTCAAATCAGAATGTGGGGGTCATTTAAACTGATGGAAACAGATTCAAAATAGCTTAGACTTGAGGAAAATGATACGTGAATGTTGAATGTTGAATTGCTAGGCGTGATACAAACCCAGCTGCACAAACAAGGGTGAGTAGTGAGGCAGGGTTTGAAAAGGGACAAAGTAATGCTGGAAGAAGAGAAGAGGGAGTGAACTGGTTTGTGTATATTGAAAGAGGGAATCAACAGTGTGTAGGAAGACGATATAGAGGATTGGATGGTCTTTTGTTGTTGTTGTTGTTGTTGTTGTTGTTGTTGTTGTCTACTTTATTTCTTTAATCATTTATTCATTTATTTTATCTATGTAGCTGTTTATTCATATTTTCTTTTTAATATCTAAAATTACGTAATTCACCATAAACAACTAAAACAAATGAACAAAAAAGAAACAAATATAATAAGATAACTGAATGAAAACAATAAATTACCAATAGGATTTAAATAAAGAAAAAAAAATTTGAGCCGAATGAAGACTTGAGCCGAAACTTGCGAGCTGCTCCCGTGGCTGCTGGCGTGCTGGGTGTGGTCACGTGATCAGTGTCCGAGTGACTTTAGTGAGATGGGAAGTATACGCCTTGCTGTCTGCCCTTCACGTGTAAGTATTGGCATTTATCTGAACAATCGTTAGTGTTAATGTGTATGTACTATGCTTTATTTTATCGTTACTCTTTACTGAAGCGATTAATTACAGTGATTATGAGCTGCGAGAAAATTACCAACCCAAAAAATGGATGCAAAAATTATTTAAAGACTTACAAAACAGAAAAAGATGATAGAATAGATTGTTTATTTAAGACCCAAAGACAAACAAAAAGAGATAGAATAAAAAAGACCCACTTAGTCGCCAGTCCCCTTACAGTGTCGAAAGAGTTAGGCGAAAGACGGAGAGGGTGTGATGAAGGTGCTGGAATGTGATGGGGGGTTAATAAGGGATGTGATAAGATGCTCAGGGTGTTACAAGGAGAATTTGATTAGACTTGAAGTTAGTAATGTGTTGGAAAGGTGTAACGCTTAAACGATGCTCTCTCTCTCTCTCTCTCTCTCTCTCTCTCTCTCTCACCTGAGCATGGGAAGGCAGGTAATCACGTCGCCAGTCTCTTTGCCTTGCTCGTACGTAAACACAAGCCTCAAGTTACTCCACAAACTGAAGCTTCGAACGGTAGCTGGGAAGGCTTTGGTGGTGGTGGTGGTGGTGGTGGAGAGAGGGAGTGGTTAAAGGGAATTAGGTAAGGTTGTCGTTGTTGTTGTTGTTGTGGTGGTGGTGGTGGTGGTGGTTTTATTGTTATTTAATCTATGAATGAAACTACTACTACTATTACTACTATTACTACTACTACTACTATAATATGGAACATGCCTGCTATTTTTTTTTTATTTGTATGTGTGTGTGTGTGTGTGTGTGTGTGTGTGTGTGTGTGTGTGTGTGTGTGTGTGTGTGTGTGCTTACTTTTTATTACATATGTTACTTGATTTCCATACACTTTTAAATGGTTCCGTTCCTGAGTGTTGATGGGATGGTGTTTGGATAAAGGGAAAGTATTTGGCAACACTTCCGCGCCACGCCAACACTATAATGTCCAAAGGCTCCTGTTGAAGTGACGCGGGTTTTCAAGGCTGGTGCTATGGTTCTACGGACACCTTATGATTTCTACGATGCTACTATTGCTACTATTGTTACTTCTACTACTACTACTACTACTACTACTACTACTACTACTACTACTACTTCTACTACTACCACTTTTATTACTACTACTACTGCTACTACTACTACTACTACTACTACCACTGCTGCTGCTGCTACACCACCACCACCACTGTTACTACCACTACTACTGCCACTGCTGCTGCTGCTGCCACCACCACCACTGCTACCACTGCTGCTGCTGCTGCTACCCACCACCACCTGCACTGCTGCTGCTGCTGCTGCACCTGCTGCTGCTGCCACTGCCACCACTGCTGCTGCCACCACCTGCTGCCACCACCACCACTGCTGCCACCACCACCACCACCACCACCACCACCACTGCTGCCACTGCTGCTGCTGCTGCCACTACTACTGCTGCTGCTGCTGCTGCTGCTGCTGCTGCTGCTGCCACCTGCTGCTGCTGCTGCTGCTACTGCTGCTACTGCTACTTCTACTACTACTACTACTACTACTACTACTACTACTACTACTACTACTACTTACCCACGTTGCAGTTGATAGCCAAGGCTTCATACAGAGTAGCAGTTACAGCGAGTGCTCCAAACACGCTGAGCAATGACCTGAGAGAGAGAGAGAGAGAGAGAGAGAGAGAGAGAGAGAGAGAGAGAGAGAGAGAGAAATTTAATAAAGTCA
>NC_059255.1:2083282-2090782 GCF_017591435.1 Portunus trituberculatus | reverse complement strand
CAGTAATGTGCAAATGTTAATCTGTCACTGGGATCGTAAAAACACCCTTAAAACGCATTATTTAGTGTTTCTCCTCTTAAACACTAATAGATTTTGCTCTCTCGTCCTGATTGTTTTTCAAGGCCATAGAGATGATTAGCAGGATTTTCAAGAGTGTTTTTCCTGTCAGTAATGTGGACCCCTGCGTGCTTTGGGGTCCGAGGGGTCTCCAAGCGCACGGGTTCGAATCCTGTCCATGGTCTGAGTGTAGATTGGGCTTCCTCACTCGGGGCAA
Organism: Portunus trituberculatus; assembly: GCF_017591435.1. NCBI lineage: Eukaryota > Metazoa > Arthropoda > Malacostraca > Decapoda > Portunidae > Portunus > Portunus trituberculatus. The sequence goes on along the minus strand of NC_059255.1, from coordinate 2,090,508 downwards.
CGGTTTCCTAGCGGGTGGGCTTTGAGATAGGAGGGACCACAAAAAAGTATCCTCTTTAGCCCAGAAATCCCCATGAAAAGCCCACATGGTATAAATAAGAAAAAAAGAAAAATCACAGGAAAAAAAAAATCTTGAAAACGCTTTCTTCTACCATAACTGTTTTTCAAGGCCACAAAAATGACTGACTGGGTTTTCAAGGGCGTTTTTTCCTGTTAGTAATGTGAAAACACCCTAAAAAACGCGCTATTTAGTGTTTCTCCTCTTAACCTCTTGAGTATTATGACGCTTTTCCATATTCATTCTGGTTACAATTTGGTGACTCTATACAGCTTCAGAAACTCATGTGGAGGTCTGAAATAGTGAAGACTGTGGCCATTAATTTTCTGATCTCCATAGACCCTTCCTAATATCAATAAAATGGTCTAATCACACCTCATGTTTATTTTGCTTATCATTTGGTGATTTTATACAGCTTCAGAAACTTATGTGGGAGATTAGAATAGTGGAGACAGTGGCCATTAATCTTTTGACCTCCATAGACCCTTACTAATGTCAATAAAATGGTCTAATCGTACACAAATCTCAAGATAGAAATGTGTCCCAGTATTTAAGTGGGTCAAACACTAATAAACACTAATAGACTGCTTTCTCGCCCTGACTGTTTTCCAAGGCCACAGAAATGAGTGACTGGATTCTTGAGTGTTTCTCCTGTTAGTGATGTGGAAATGTTAATCTGTCACTGGAATAGTAAAAACACTCTTAAAAATCATAATTTCCTCCTAAGAAAATTTTATAATGTGTGTCTTTAGACCTGAGTGTCGTGTCGTGGGTGTAAACAAACGAACAAACACTTGAGAGAATTCTAATTAAAAGTGGCAAACAATTTCTTCTCCAAACACTTAAAAGAAGAAATGGAAGAGAAAGAAGAGTGTGAGTGTGTGTGTGTGTGTGTGTGTGTGTGTGTGTGTGTGTGTGTGTGTGTGTGTGTGTGTGTGTGTGTGTGTGTGTGTGTGTGTGTGTGTGTGTGTGTCTTGTTTGTTGTTCGTTTATCACTGTGGCGCACATGTAAAAAAAATACCAGAGGGAAAACAGGAAAACTAACAATAATTTCCTTTCAAACGCAAACGAGTGAAAAAGTAAAAAGAAAATGGTGTTTGATGATGTTAATGTCTTTGTTTACCAGCGGCGTGAGTGTAAACAAAAATAAAACAAACAAACAACTCTCTTCTCATTTATTAAAGATAAAGAATGATAGTAAGAAGTGTGTGTGTGTGTGTGTGTGTGTGTGTGTGTGTGTGTGTGTGTGTGTGTGTGTGTGTGTGTGTGTGTGTCTGTCTGTTTGTTTGTTTGTTTGTTTGTGTACCAGGTGAGTGGCGTGAAGTGGTAAACAAACAGGTGAGTGGCTGGAGAGAGGAAAGACTCACCACTTGATCTTATGTAAAGAAAACGACGAACAATTATGAACTACAAGAGTGACTGAAGTAGTGGTTGTGTTTATTCTCTTTGACTTTCGCTCAAATTTGCTGTTTTATTATTTTATTCATTTTTACGATAACCATTTTTTTTTATTCGTTGTGTAAAGAAAATGACAAAAAATTATGAACCACAAGAGTGACTTAGGTGATGCTTGTGTTCATTTTCTTTGACTTTCGTTCAAATTTGCTATTTTATTTTCGTATTTCTATATTTTTGCGATGCATTTTTTAATCGTTGCGTAAAGAAAATGACAAAAAATTATGAACCACAAGAGTTTACTGAGGTGATGGCTGTGTTCATTCTCTTTGACTTTCGTTCAGATTTGCTCTTTTTATTTTTATATTTCTATATTTTTACGATTATCATTTTTATTCGTTATCTACAAAAAATCACGAAGCATTATGAACCACAACTGACTGAAGTGGTGGTAGCGTTCTTTTTTTTTCTTTTCTTTTTTTTTTACTTACGTTCAGATTTGCATTTTTTTTTTTATCTATATTTTTGTTGTTATTCACGTATTTTTTCTTTCGCGTCCGTGTGTGTAGTCAGTGAGTGGCCAGTCCTTACACCCATTCTCCACCGGGAAGGCATTCAGAAGAACAATCTGAAAATATTATGCATTTCTGTCTTGCACACTGAAATGCTGCTTCCATTTTCCTTTTCCCTTTATTTTTTTTTTATTTGTACTGCTGACGTCAATCTTGCATCAAATTCTAGTGCAGGGAGTAGATTTATTTCAAGAAGCATTACACTTACCTACCTCTAAATCAACGTTCTGCAATGACTTATTATCAACAAAAACTTTCCTAGCATCCATTTCCATGACTAGGGAGGGATGTTCCTACCAGTAGTCTTCCTTTTGTTATTTCTGAGCATGGTGTGTTGCCCTGAGGTGTTAAGTTGTTGTATACCTTGACACACAGTAACAATTAGCCCCATCCATACATTTTGGTCTACAACAACACGTGCACCACCAACAGTGTGTGGTATCCATGGAATGAGTCCTCGCTTCAAAGAACACTTCAAGCACATCTCCTGATTAAGTACAAACAACTTCATTGATATTACACCTGTTTGCTCAATTAAGGATTCACTGTTGCCACAAAATATTACTTTTCTACTAAAAAAAAAAAGAAATGATTTTTAATTCATACCTTTGGCAGCGAACGTTCGTCAGTGCAACCTTCAGTGGCAGTAGTGATGGCTTGAGGAAACTTTTTAACCCTTTCTGTACTGAGACACTTTTCTCATGAGTTTTGGTGATTAAACGATTTTATTTACATTAGGAAGGATCTATGGAGGTCAAAAGTTTAATGGTCAGAGTGTATGTATGTATGTATGTATGTATGGTATAGTATGCATGTATGTATCTACGTCTGTCTATCTGTCTGTATGTATGTATGATTATGGCTAGCAATATGTATGGTATAGTATGTGTGTATGTATGTATGTACGTTTATCTATCTGTCTGTATGGTTATCAATAAAATGTTTTCGTTATATAAACAAAAAACAAAGAAAACGAGGAATTCTGAAACTCAAGAGGTGTTAGAGTGGCAATAGTGTTCATTCTCTCTTCGTTTCGTTCAGCTACGCAGTGATTTTGTTTCGTCATATTTTTATCATTTCTATCACTTATTATTATTATTATTATTATTATTATTATTATTATTATTATTATTATTGTTGTTGTTGTTATTATCATTATTTTCGTTCTGATATTCCTTCCCTCACTAGCTTTTTATTTACTCTCCTATTCCTTTATTTATTTATCCATCCACGTATGTCTCCTTTATTTTCCTATCTTATTTCTTTCCTCAAATTTTCCTGCATTCCTCTTTTCCTTTCCTCAAATTTACCTCCATTTTCCTTGTTTACTCATATTTCTTCACTCATTTACTGTTATCTTATTTTTTTTTCCTCACTTTCTTTACTCATCTTCGTGTCTATCTTCCTTCCACTTCTCTTTCCCCATTTTTATTTCTTACTCATCTCTTCTCTCATGCTTTTATTCATCTTATTTTTTCCATTTTTTTTCTTTATTCATTCACGTGTCTACCTCCTTTTCTCTTACTGTTCCATTTCTCTTTCTTTAATTAAATCTTTTCTTTCCTTACTATTCCATTTCTTTCTTTAAATTCACCTCCACTTACTCAATTAGTCACTCATTGCAGCTACTATTCTTCCTTTTTCCTTTCTTTTCTTTTATTCTTTCTTTTTCCTCACTGTTCCATCTCTTCCTTAATCCCTTCAGTAGTAAGGCGTATTTTTCCCAGAGTATTGGTGTGATTAGACCATTTTATTGACATTGGGAAGGGTCTATGGAGGTCAGAAGATTAATCCATTTAGTACCACGACGCATTTCCATAGTCAATCTGCTTACTATTTGGTGATTTAATACAGCTTCAGAAACTCATGTGGGGGATTAAAATAGTGAAGACTGTGGCCAATTATCTTCTGACGTCCATAGACCCTTCCTAATGTAAATAAAGTGGTCAAGTCACACCCAAATCTTGTGGTAAAAATGCGTCCCAGTACTGAAGGAGTTAATGGCTAGAGTCTTCACTGTTTTAGTCCTTACATGAGTTTCTGAAGCTGTAATGAATATGAAAACGTATTATGTCACTGAATAGATCAAATTTACATCCATTCCTTCTAATTCCTATTTCTTCACCCTTCATTGTTAAGTCATGTTTGTTTATATTGTCTTGTCTTGCTTATCTCTCTCCTTTATCTCTCCTAAGACAAGTGTGTGGTGTCCTTGTGCCCTCAACATAGCGACAGACAAGTGGCGATGATACCAGAAAAAATAATGTAGTTGTGACAATGATAGTGGTGATGGTGATGAAAGTGGCACTACTTCAAGGGGTAATGATGAAAGAGGCAATAATAGTGATGGAAGTGACAGTAATAGTAGTAGTAATTATAGTAGCAATGGCAATGATAATAGTAAAAATAGTAAAAATAGTGGTGGTGTTTGTACGTATTTATCTCTCTCTCTCTCTCTCTCTCTCTCTCTCTCTCTCTCTCTCTCTCTCTCTCTCTCTCTCTCTCTCTCTCTCTTGTATTTCTGTCTGTCTCTCTGTGTGTCTGTCTTTTCTGTCTTTCTGTCTGTCTATCTCTCTATCTGTCTCTCTCTTTCTGTCTGTCTGTCTCTGTCTGTCTGTCTGTCTGTCTGTCTGTCTGTCTGTCTCTGTCTCTATTTCTCTGTCTGTCTGTCTGTCTGTCTCTCTCTATATATATTTCTCTCTCTCTCTCTCTCTCTCTCTCTCTCTCTCTCTCTCTCTCTCTCTCTCTCTCTCTCTCTCTCTCTCTCTCTCTCTCTCTCTCTCTCTCTCTCTCTCTCTCTCGTTTCTTTTGATTATAATGATGTTTGTGTACTTATATATTGCATTAGGTTTATCTGGCTGTCTAATTACTGTTTGTCGCCACAGAAGCAAGTCAAACACTGATAACACGGATCTTGAACCAATGATAATGATGACAAGGAGTGATGGAGTGAGTGAGGGGGTGAAATAATGCACTGCAACAGCCAAGGTCATAAGAGAGAGTGAGAGAGAGAGAGAGAGAGAGAGAGAGAGAGAGAGAGAGAGAGAGAGAGAGAGAGAGAGAGAGACAGAACAGAGACAGAGAAATAGAGACAGAGACAAACAGACAGACAGACAGACAGATAGACAGACAGACAGACAGACAGAGACAGACAGACAGAAAGAGAGAGACAGATAGAGAGATAGACAGACAGACAGACAGAAAAGGCAGACACACAGAGAGACAGGCAGAAATACAAGAGAGAGAGAGAGAGAGAGAGAGAGAGAGAGAGAGAGAGAGAGAGAGAGAGAAACAAGAAAGTCATTGAAATATAGATAAATGGCAGGAAAACTAATGAAAGAGTAATAAAAAGATAAATAGATAAATGAATAAGTAAAATGTTTAACAGATAAACGAAGAGAACAACACAACAATAATAAATAAAGGAGAAACAATAACTGAAACAAATGACAATCACAAATGGCGCAGCTTTCAAAGTGTTTAATAAATAATAGACAAACATTTGACTGAAAGACCATGATGAACAGTTTAACCCCTTCAGGACTGGGACGCATTTCTACCTTGAGTTTTGGGTGTGATCAGACCATTCTATTGACATTACGAAGTGTCTATGGAGGTCAGAAGATTAATGGTCACAGTCTTCACTATTCTAATCCCCCACATAAGTTTCTGAAGCTATATAAAATCACCAAATAGTAAGCAGAGAGAATGTGAGGTGTGATTAGACCATTTTATTGACATTGGAAGGGTCTATGGAGGTCAGAAGATTAATGGCCAAGGTTTTTACTATTCTGCTACCTTACATGAGTTTCTGAAGCTGTAATGTACTCTCATATCTTTTAAATCTCATGTCTTTTAGGGAACTGTCAACTCAGTGGGCCTTTTTATTCCTATATCTTGTTGCCCTGTACCAGCTGTCCTTCCTCCATAAAGAAAAATAAATAAATAAAATAAAATCAGCAAATTGTCAGCAGCACGAATATGGAAATGTGTCCTGGTACTGAAGGGGTTAAATAATATACATGTCCGGCTTTGCTCTCCTCGTTTCCCGGCTCGCTCTTCGCAGCTTTTTCACACACCTGACATGACGTGGGAATGAAAATACGATAACCAAAACTAACCTAAACCTGACATTAACCTAATCTAACGCTAACACGTCTTCATCAGAACCCCTCCGACCGAAAGCACGGTTAGGTTACATTAGCAAGGTTAGATTAGGTTAGACTGAAATTAGGTTGAGGTTAAGTTAGGTTAGGTCAGGTCAGGTTAGGTCAAGCTAGGTTAGATAGTGGTTAGGTTAGGTTAGGTTAAGTTAGGTTAGGTTAGATTGGAGTTAGGTTAGATTAAAGTTAAGGTTAAGTTAGTTTGGGTATATTTTCATTCAGTCAAAGAGCTGCGAAGGAGGGGCCAGGAAATGAGGAGAGCTGGAGGTACGATCTTATTACGACAGTGCCCATAATCCTCCGCTGGGTCAAATTAACCCCTTCAGTAGCATGACGCGTTATCATATTCATTTTGCTTACTATTTGTTGATTTTGTACAGTTTCAAAAATTTATGTGTGGGATTAAAATAGTGAAGACTGTGGCCATTAATATTCTGACCTCCGTAGACGTTTCCTAATGTCAATAAAATGGTCTAATCACACCTCATATTCATTTTTCTTACTATTTGGTGATTTAATACAGCTTCAAAAACTTATGTGCGAAATTAAAATAGTGAAGACAGTGGCCATTAATCTTCTGACATCTATAGACCCTTCTTAATGTCTAGTGGTCTAAAGGTACACAAATCTCAAGGTAAAAAGTGTGTTCCAGTAATGGCGGGGTAAAAATAGTGAAGACTGTGGCCATTTATCTCCTGACCTCCATAGACCCTTCCTAATGTATAATGGTCTAATGGTACACAAATCTCAAGGTAAAAGTGTGTCCTAGTACTGGCGGAGTAAAAATAGTGAAGACTGGCCATTAATATTCTGACCTTCATAGACCATTCCTAATGTTAATAAAATGGTCTAATCGTACACAAATCTCAAAGTAAAAAATGTGTCCCAGTACTGAAGTGGTTAAAATAGTGAAGACTGTGGTCATTCATCTTCTGACCTACATATACCCTTCCTAATGTATAATGGTCTATTGGTACACAAATCTCAAGGTAAAAAAGGTATTCCAGTACTGAAGAGGTTGAAATCTTCTGACCTACAT
>NC_059255.1:2040782-2075782 GCF_017591435.1 Portunus trituberculatus | reverse complement strand
TGGTGTAAGAGCAGAGCGTTACAGAATACAGGCATCTCTCTCTCTCTCTCTCTCTCTCTCTCTCTCTCTCTCTCTCTCTCTCTCTCTCTCTCTCTCTCTCTCTCTAACACACACGCTCTTTTCACTCTAGAGATCCATATTCAGAACGTTTCCTTCTCTCACCGCGACCATTTACAAAGATCACAGAGATAATTAGCCGAGTTGTAAAGAGTATTTGTCCAGTTGATAATGCAGAAAGCTTGTTAACATGTCACTAAAACATCCTTAGAAATCTTTGTCACTTCAGCTAGACCTCTTGGAAAAGAATATTTGCCCGGCTGATCATGCAGAAAACTTGTTAACATGTCACTAGAATTATAAAAACATCCTTAAAAACCCGTGTCACTTCAGCTAGAACCCTTGGAAAAAGCTATTTGTCCTGTTGATAATGCAGAAAACTTGTTAACATGTCACTGAAATTACAAAAACACCCTTAAAAACGTGTCACTTCAAATAGAATCCTTGGAAAAGAGTATTTGTTCTGTTGATATGCAGAAAACTGGTTAACATGTCACTAGAATTATAAAAACATCCTTAAAAACCCGTATCACTTCAGCTAGAACCCTTGGAAAAAGCTATTTGTCCTGTTGATAATGCAGAAAACTTGTTAACATGTCACTGAAATTACAAAAACACCCTTAAAAACCCGTGTCACTTCAACTAGACCCCTTGGAAAAGAGTATTTGTTGATAATGCAGAAAACTTGTTAACATGTCACTAAAATTACAAAAATATCCTTAAAAAACCTGTGTCACTTCAGCTAGAACCCTTGGAAAAAGCTATTTGTCCTGTTGATAATGCAGAAAACTTGTTAACATGTCACTAGAATTACAGAAATATCCTTAAAAACTCTTGTCACTTCAACTAGAATCCTTGGAAAAGCTGTCCTGTTGATATGCAGAAAACTGGTTAACATGTCACTAGAATTATAAAAACATCCTTAAAAAACCTGTGTCACTTCAACTAGACCCCTTGGAAATAGCTATTTGTCCTGTTGATAATGCAGAAAATTTGTTAACATGTCACTGAAATTACAAAAACACCCTTAAAAACCCGTGTCACTTCAACTTGACCCCTTGGAAAAGAGTATTTGTTGATAATGCAGAAAGCTTGTTAACATGTCACTAAAATTACAAAAATATCCTTAAAAAAACCTGTCACTTCAACTAGACCCCTTGGAAAAGAGTATTTGTTGATAATGCAGAAAACTTGTTAACATGTCACTAAAATTACAAAAACATCCTTAAAAACCCGTGTCACTTCAACTAGAGCCCTTGGAAAATAGGTGAAGGCGCGGTGAAGAAATGCTTTAGAATATGGGCCAGTCTCTCTCTCTCTCTCTCTCTCTCTCTCTCTCTCTGACTGTTTTCCAAGGCCGGGGACACGCTGCGGCGGGTTCTGGCGTGTTATCTCTCTCGTTGACGTGGGTTTCTTCATAAACTGTCCCCGTAATCTTGAAAACTCCTCTGAAAACTTTTGCTAAACCCTGTAAATGTTAGACAAGATACGATACTGAAACTTTTTGAAATCTTTTACTTTCTCTCTCTCTCTCTCTCTCTCTCTCTCTCTCTCTCTCTCTCTCTCTCTCTCTCTCTCTCTCTCTCTCTCTCTCTCTCTATCTATCTATCTATCTATCTATCTATCTATCTATCTATCTATCTATCTATCTTTTTTTCTTTTCTTTCAAGAGAGAGAGAGAGAGAGAGAGAGAGAGAGAGAGAGATTACATAGGTGCTGTTGGTCACTGTTCGTCAGATAAAGTTTGTTTTTCTCTCCGCCTTCAGTTTTATTGGTGTGAAAAGCAGACAGACAAACATACATACATACATACAGACAGACAGGCAGACAGTCAGACAGACAGACAGACAGATAGACAGACAGACAGAAATACAGATATAGAAAAGAAATAGATATTGTACGAACAGACTGATAGACAGACAGACAGACAGACAGACAAATAAAGAAAAGAAATAGATATCTTAGGAACAAGACAGACATTTTATGAACGGACATACAGAGAAACTTATATACAAACCGATAGACGTATAGATAGAAAGACAGACATACAGATAGACAAACAGACAGGGAAAAAAACAATTTAAAAGGCTAGAGATGATTTGCCTTGTTTTGAAGTGTTTCTCCTCTTCACAATGCAGAAAGCGTGTTGATCTGTCACTAGAACCGTAAAAACACCCTTAAAACCCTACTACTTATTGTTTCTCCTCTTAATACCACAGAAACCGTATGAATCTGCAAGTAGAAGTGTAGAAAGGCCCTTGAAAACCCGTGTTACTTATTGTTTCTACTCTGAATGACACAAAAATCGTATCAATATGCCAGTAGAAATGTAGAAAAGCCCTTGAAAACCCGTGTTACTTATTGTTTCCCCTGTTAATGATATAGAAATCTTGTTAATCTTTTGTTAGAACCGTGGAAACACCCTTAAAAACCCGTGTCACGTATAACTTCTCCTGTTGATAGAAAACTTTGTCAATTTGTCACTGGAACCACAAACCTAACCTTGAAAACTCGGATAACTTCCACTAGAGCCTTTGGGAAGTACAGTGGAAGGATGCGTGCTTTGGGGTCCGAGGGGTCTCCAAGTGCACGGGTTCGAATCCTGTCCACGGTCCGAGTGTAGGTTGGGCTTCCTCACTCGGGGCAACGGTTTCCTAGCGGGTGGGCTTTGAGATAGGAGGCACCACAAAAAATATCATAAATTCCCGTGAAAAGCTCGCATGGTGTAAATAAATAAATAAATAAATAAGAGGAGAAGAAGGAGGAGGAGGAGAAGAAAGAAGAAGAGAAGGAGGAAGAGGAGAAGGATATTTGAAGAAGTGTTCCAAAATAATGTCTTTAACTCTTATATCACATAACACAAGGACAGTGAAAAGAATGAAACGTGTAAAAGAGAATCAGTTTTGTAATATTTAGCCTTTATGATATGAAAGTCGATGGAAAACGGTAAATAAGAACCCTAGAATGTTCGATGATTAAAGAAAATTGTTCAAATGAGAGTGAATACTTTGATTGTTTTGTGTCGTGGACTGAGAGAGTTTAGTTTTGTTCCTTTCGTATTGTTTAGAAGTGAAGTGTCGAGGTTGGCGTGTCTTAAAACCCCACTATTAACTCTATTATCTTTCTCTCTTTCTCCTTTCTTTTATTTCTTGTTTTTTTTTTTTTTTTACATTACAAGGGCACTGGCCAAGGGCAAACACAGTGTTGGAAAGAAAAAAAAATCCCGCTGGTTGCCAGGCCCTGTTAAAAGAAAAGTAGAAAGAGAAAAAACAGAAAAATCTAAAAGGAGGGTCCAGTTAACGTAAGAGGTGTCTTGACACTCCTCTTTTGAAAGAGTTTAAGTCATAGGCAGGTGGAAATACAGACACAGGTAGAGAGTTCCAGAGTTTACCAGTGTAGGGAATGAAGGAGTGAAGATACTGGTTAACTCTTGCATTAGGAAGATGGACAGAATAGGGATGAGAAGAAGTAGAGAGTCTTGTGCAGCGAGGCCGCAGGAGGGGGGAAGGCATGCAGTTAGCAAGTTCAGAAGAGCAGACAGCATGAAAACAGCGGTAGAAGACAGATAAAGATGCAACATTGCGGCGGTGACTTAAAGAATCAAGACAGTCAGTTAGTTATGTGAAACCCTCTGTTAAATCTATCTAACATAATTGAAAACCCCTTTGAAATCTGTCTATCAGTGAAACCCCCTTTGAAATGTTCCCATGATATCACTGAAAACCCTTTTAAAATTTGCCTAACATCAGTAAAACCCACTTTTCCCTTTGTTTCCTTCCTTCCTTTGTACTCCATACATAGCTTCTCCACCAAACTTACCTTAATTGACCTCAAACCAAGCGAGATCCTAAAGAGTTACCGTAGTCACTGACTCTTTTCTCTTATCACGACTGTTTTCTAAGGCCACAGAGATGATTAGCGGGGTTTTCAAGAGTGTTTCTCCAGTTAATAAGCTTTGCTCTCACCACGACTGTTTTCCAAGGCCACAGAGATGACTAGCACGGTTTTCAAGAGTGTTTCTCCAGTTAATAATGTAGAAATCTTGTCAGTCTGCCTCTAGAACAGTAAAAACACCTTAAAAACTGGTGTATATCTAAATAAACTCTCTTGAAACCATAAGGCTAGTATTCAGGAACCCTTTGTTTTCTCGTCATGACTATTTACATAAGAACATAAGGAAAGAAGGAAGCTGCAAGAGGCCGCCAGGTCTATACGAGGCAGTCCCTGTGTCAAAAAACATGAGTAATCTGTATTTTGAAATGTTGAAAGCCACATAATTCCATCTATCCTCCCCATCTATGAACCTTGCTAATCTTTTAAAGCTCCCTATTGACTCAGCTCTGACTACATGACCACTGAGACCGGTCCACTCATCAACCAGACGCCACAGAGATGTTTGGCCGTGTTTTCAAGCCAGTTTCTTGTATTAAACCTATTCATTACTGGGACACATTTTTTACCTTCAGATTTGTGTACGATTAGACCATTATATTGACATTAGGAAGGATATATGGAGGTCAGAAGATTAATGGCCACAGTCTTCATTGTTTTAATACCTCACTTAAGTTTCTAAAGCTGTATAAAATCACCAAATGATAAGCAAAATGAATAAGAGGTGTGATTAGACCATTTTATTGACATTAAGAAGGGTTTATGGAGGTCAGAAGATTTATGGCCAGAGTCTTCACTATTTTAATCACCCACATACGTTTCTGAAGCTGTGTAAAATCATGAAATAGTAAGCAGAATGAATATGAAAAAGCGTATATGTTATTTAAGGGGTTACTAGCGTGGAAATCTATTTAATCTGTTACTAAAACGGTGAAAACGCTCTTGAGTAACGTGCGCCTTCAAGTAGAGCCTCTTCAATGTAGTTTGGGAAGGGCGAAGGAGTGGTTCAGAATTGTGGATGTCAGACACTTCCCTCGGTGGTCGAAATTGAAAGAGTTACCCGTGAAACTTTGTAAATAATGCTGCCGAAGAAAACGGGATTAAGTTTGTGGTTTGCTTTGTCTGTCTGGCTGTCATTCTCTCTCTCTCTCTCTCTCTCTGTTTTTCTCTTCGTTCAAACTTGGTAGAATTAGATTGTGGTTCTCTCTCTCTCTCTCTCTCTCTCTCTCTCTCTCTCTCTCTCTCTCTCTCTCTCTCTCTCTCTCTCTCTCTCTCTCTCTCTCTCTCTCAAGTAATGTGCTACCTCAGATTTTTTTCCTTATCTATTTTTCTATGGAAGTGAAATAATGTGATTTTTTCTCTCTCAATTTCCTGGAACGTATTTAATGAGATGTTGTTTCTCCTAAGGATTTCTCAGTCCAGCGTAAATTTGTACCTTTAAAGTGACTGAGTGTTTAGTGGGAAGAATACAGGAGCTGCCATGGTACAGTGGAAGGATGCGTGTTTGGGGTCCGAGAGGTCTCCAAGCGCACGGTCCGAGTGTAGGTTGGGCTTCCTCACTCAGGGCAACGGTTTCCTAGCGGGTGGGCTTTGAGATAGGAGGTACCACAAATAGTACCCCCTTTAGCTCAGAAATTCCCGTGAAAAAGCCCAAATGGTATAAATGAAAATAAAAAAAGAATGTAGAGGAGAGAAAAAACCAAATAACAGAAAAAAAACTGTAGTGAAAAAAGGGAAAATATTGAATAGTGAAGAGTAAAGGGAAGAAAAAGACATGCTGGATAACAAAAGAAGAAATGAAGTAGTGGAAAAATGGAGAAATACAAGAGGGATTAGAAAAATAGAAAAAATAAGAGATAGGCGGTAAGAAATATGAAAAAAAGGAGGAAACTTGACAAAAGATAATGCGAAGGAAGAAAAGATGATAAAAAGAAACTAAAAGAAATTATAAAAAAAATCAATAAGCGTCAGTGTATGAGAGAGAAGAAGAAAGAAAATAGAAGAGGGAAAGATGAAAAGAAGAAAAGATAACAAAAGAAAGAACGAAATAGTGAAAAAGGGAAAAATTGAAGAGGGAAAAATACAAGAAAAGATAAAGATATATTAGTAAAAGACAAGACGAAAGGGAATAGTGAAGAAAATAGAAGAGGAAAGAATGAAAAAGAAGAAAAGACATATTAGATAACAAAAGAAAAGAAATGATGTAGTGAAAAAAGGGAAAAAAAATTGAAGACGAAAACGAAAGAGATTTTTGAAGAAAAGGGGAAAAAATAGAAGATGATAAATAAAAGGAAGAAAAATAGAGAAGTACTAAAAAAAAGAGGAAAATAGAAGAGGAAAAAATAGAAGGGAAAAAGAAAGACATAGTAAAACAAAAGAGTAGGAGTCTTGAAATATGAGGAAAATAAGGAAAAAGTGGAAAGGAGTAAGAGGGAAACAAAAAATGTATTAGAGAGAAAAGAAAGAAAATATATTAGTCAACGAAAGAAGAAAAGAAGAAAAGAAGTAAAAAAGGAAAAGAAAATATATTAGTAAAAAAACGAAAAAAAAGTAAAAGATAGAAAAAGGAAAAAAATTAAGAAAGAAGGAGAAGTAGAAGGGAAAGTAAGAAAAGATACACCAGGAAAGAAAGGAAAAAAAATATATAAGAAAAAAAATAGAAGTGTTGAAACAAAAAGTAGAGAATTGCAAAAAGGAAATAGAAATAGAAGGGAAGAAAAGAAAGTAAAAATATATTTGTGTACGAAAAAAAGAAGAGAAAAGAGACAAATTGAGAGAAAAAGAGGGAAAAATAGAGGAAAAATAGAGTGGACGAGAGAGGGAAATAAAATGGTTGGGGAAAAAACTGACTTCAAATGACTCACCGTCCATTTGTATTCATGTCCGTCCAGGGAAATGAGAAAAAAAAAGAAAAAATAAATAAATACGAAAAAAAAAAAAAAAAAACCAATTAAAAAAAAACGAGAGAAAAGGAAGAGAAATTAAAAAAGAGACATAGAAAGAATAGGAAAAAAATGGAGAAAAGAATAAAAGAAGACCAATAATAAACAAGAGAAAAGAAAGAGATTTAAAGAGAAAATTATAAAGAATTGTAAAAAAAAACGAAGAAAAAAGGAAAACAAAGAAGGGAAATAAAAAAAAACAAGAGAAAAGAAAGAGAAATAAAAAAAAGTAAAGAATGGAGAAAAAAACAAAACAGACCAATAAAAAAGCAAAATAAAAGAATGAAATGAAGAAAAACACGAAAAAAACAAAAAAAAGTAAGAAATAAAAAACACAAGATAAAAGAAAGAGAAATGGAAAAAAACATAAAAAATAATAAAAAAAAAACGAAGAAAACAATAAAAAACGAGATAAATAAAACATACAAGTAAAAAATGAATATGGAAATAAAGAAAATGAAGATAAAAAGACAAGTAAAGCAAATAAAAAGAGAAAAGGAAGAGAAATAAATCAAAACGTGTAAAAAAAAGAATATTGAAAGAGAAAAAAACAAAGAAATGAAAAGGAAATTAAAAGAGATAAACAGAAAAAAAAAAAAGATACCGAAGAAATAAAAAAAAAAAAGATTAAGTTTATCAAAAAAAAATAAATAGAAAAAAAAATGTAGAAATAAATACACTAGGAAAGTAAATAAATAGACAATATAAATAAATAAATAAATAAGATATAACAAGAAAAAAACAGTGAATAAGGCCAGTAAATAGATAAGTAATGATACCAGTGATAGTTTCAACAGGTCAAAAGAAACACTTGTCTGTAAATCACTTATCACGTATTTATTTATATTCCCTTCCATTCAGAGAGTCCTCACCGTGATGGCTCGCCTTACACTTCATTACAATGCAAACCAAACACTGATTACACAAACAAAATACACCACAACAAGGGTAAACAATGCTAACCCTAACCTAACCTAACCTAACCTAACCTAACCTAACCTAACCTGACCTAGCCTTATTACATCTTACGTAGTCTAACCATACTTTTTTTTTTATCTAACCTAACCTTGCCAAACCTGAACTAATCTTATGTAACCCAACCTAACCTGGCTCTAACCTAACCTAACCTAACCTAATCTAACCTAACCTAGCCTAAATACATCTTACCTAACCTAACCTAACCTTTCCAAAACTTAATTAAATCTTATGCTACCAAACCTAACCTTAATAAACCTAACTAAATTTTAAGTAATCTAAACCAACCTAACCTAACTTAACAAAATACTAACAAAAACCTAATTTAACCTCAGCAGACTTAACATAACATAACTAAATCCTAACTAAACCAAACTTAGCCTTTACTGAATTTAATGTAAGCTAACCAAATCTGGCCTAACCTTTACCCAACCTAACCTAACCTAACCTAACCTAACCTAACTTAACCAAACCTAACCTAACCTAACCTAACCTAACCCAACCTAACCCAACCTAACCTAATCTAACCCAACATCACTGAAATCGACTTAGGATCAGACAGAGTACTATTAGAAACCCTTAACCAACATCCACTAAGAGCGATAACATGATTGGTCAACAGTGCAGCCTCTCGACCAATGAGGGAGCAGATAACCTTTCCTCTCTCACTTGACCTGAATTGACCCGCCAGTGACCTCGGGGCTCAGAGGGAGGCGGCTGGGGGGTCAGGTCAGGTGCACAAGACCCGGAAGAGCCATGTACGGTACGTGAAAACACACACACACACACACACACACACACACACACACACACACACACACACACACACACACACACACACACACACACACACACACGGTAATTGAGTATTTTAATGATATATTTCTCTGTTTTACACTTAATAAAGTAATGTTTTGCCTATGTACACTGACTTTCTTAATTAAATATACCATGTTAGTTGCCTGTACACCTGTTTGCCTTTGTTTACTTGTTTGTTTGCTTGTTTTCTTGTTTGTTGTGGTTAGTTGTTTGTAATGTGGTGTTTGTTTTCTTTCTTTTTTTTTTTTTTTGTTCACTTTGCTCACTTTTCGAGTCACGTGGTGTTTGTTTGTTATTATTAGTTGTTTGCGGTGTTTTGTTTGTTTTGTTTGTTTTTTTTGTTTATTTTTTTTTTACCTTTTAGGTCACGTGGTTTCTGTTTTTTTTTTTTTTTTGTCAAGGTCACGTGTTTGTTTGGTTTAGTTTATTTGGTTTGCTTTTTTTTGGTCACGTTTTGTTTGCTTATTTTTGTTTGTAACTTGATCACGTGTTTTCTGTTTACATTCCTACTTTGTATACATTCCCAGTTCACTCTGTTTACATTTTTTGTTAACATTCCAACTGTTTACATTTCTGCTTGGTTTTGTTTACGTTCCTTTGTTTACATTTCCATTTAGTTCTGTTTACATTCCTAATTTGTTTACATTCCCATTTGGT
The DNA here is from genome assembly GCF_017591435.1 of Portunus trituberculatus. Classification (NCBI taxonomy): domain Eukaryota; kingdom Metazoa; phylum Arthropoda; class Malacostraca; order Decapoda; family Portunidae; genus Portunus; species Portunus trituberculatus. The sequence goes on along the minus strand of NC_059255.1, from coordinate 2,066,441 downwards.
TTTGTTTACATTCCTACTTGTTTACATTTCTATTTCGTTCTGTTTACATTCCATTGTTTACATTCCGACTTAGTTCTGTTTACCTTTCTTTGTTTCCATTCTCACTTTTACATTCCCACATACCTATTGTCTCCATTCTTACTTGTTTACACCCCACGTGGCATTGTTTACACTTTCCCTTCACGTTATTGGCTGTAATTCTATGACGTCATGATTCACGCACCTGTTCTTGTTTCCTATTGGTCGTCCCCCTTATGTGCCTGCCATTCACTGCCTGGTGATTGGTTAAGGTAGTGATGGTAGTGATAGTGTTCTCTGATTGGTGGAGGCTCTGTGAATGCCCAAAACACTGCAAAATCCTCTTACCGACAAAACACCCCAAAAACACACTAAAACATCCATATTAACGCTAAAGCAACTATATTAACACCAGGACACCCCAAAAGCTCACCAGATCTTCTAAGTTAAATAGATTTACATAAAAAATATCGAAAAATCACACCAAAACCTCCAAATTAACATCGAAAAGACTGGAAAACACCCAAAACACATCAAAACCCTCAATTTAACACCAAAACGCTTCAAAGTCACACCAGAAACTTCTCACTGCCCGTTGTTCTTGTATTTTGCTTCCTCGCATGTTATTGGTCGGTTTTACATTATATTCTGGTTATTATTTGGTGATTTTACATAGCTGCAGAGAAACTTATGTGGGGATTGGAATAGAGGGACTTTGTGCATTATTCTTCTGACCTCCATAAACTCTTCCTAATGTAAATAAAAATCGCCTAATCGTACACAAAACTCGTGATAAAGATGCGTCCCAGTACTGAAGATGTTAAAGATTGGATGTGGGTGTTGTTAAGATGTCTCAGGTGATTGGTGATTAAGGAAAGGTTCACCAGGTGGCAGTCAAAGGGTTAATCACTTTTTTCTCGACAAGTTCATTTTATTTTCGACTTGCTTAACAAATATGAAAAGAAATATGTGACTTTTTTTTCATTTCCTTATCAAGTTTTATCATAAATTTTCTGTTTTGTTTATGAAATTTAGTATTTGTGTGTGTCTTTTGGTGTTTTCTGCTTTTCATTTAGTTTTCCTCAACTTTTTTTTATTAATGCGTGACTTTTGAGTTTTCTTTGATGTATAATTAACGTGTTATTATACTGTTATTATTATTATTATTTTATTATTATTACTATTATTATTATTATTATTATTATTATTATTATTATTATTATTATTACTTTGTATTGGGAGTTTTTATGACCACTTTCCCAGTTTACGTATGATTTTATTTTTACATTTGATAAACAGTTTTCATTAGCATACAATAATATTAATGTGTGACTTGTATTTATTTTGTTTATTCCGTATAGGCAGTTTTCCTCACCATATTATCAATGTATGTGTGACTTTTAACTTTTCATTGACAGTATTTCTCAGTATACAATTTGTGTGTTTTTTTTTTTTTATTTATCAATATTTCACTTTGTACAAGCAGTTTTCATCATCATATTCGCAATTCGTGTGTGAGTTAAGATTTTTCACGGACAGTTTTCCTCACTATATTCTTAATTTATGTGTGACTTTTAACTTTCCTTGACAGTATTTCTCGGCATATAATTTGTGTTATTATTTATTTATTTATCTATTTATTTATCAATCTATTTTACTGTGTACTGGCAGTGTTCATCATCATATTCTCAGTTCATGTGTGAGCTAAAATTTTTCATATTTTTCATCAGTATTTAATCAATGTTCATTTTTATTTCTATATTTCACTTTGAACTGGCAATTTTCCTTACCATATTCTTAATTTATGTGTGAGTTTTGCTTCTCACCAACAGTTTTCACCAGTATAATCAAAACTTACGTGTGCATTTCAGCTTTACGATAGCGTTGTAAATCATCATTCTGTTCATAGGTACGAGAAAATTACATGTTATTTATATTGTTATTTGTAGCGTTATTTTCACAACAAGGATTTGATGTTTCTCTTTCTGGACGTGACTGACTGACTGATTGAGTGAGTGAGTGAGTGTTATGAGTGTTGTGAGTGTTGTGTGTGTTGTGGGTGTCGTGAGTATTATGGGATGTTGTGAGTGTTGTGAGTGTTATGGGATGTTGTGAGTGTTGTGAGTGTTGTGGGGTGTTGTGAGTGTTGTGAGTGTTGTGGGGTGTTGTTGGTGTTGTGAGTGTTGTGGGGTGTTGTTGGTGTTGTGAGTGTTATGGGGTGTTGTTGGTGTTGTGGGTGTTGTGAGTGTTGTGAGTGTTGTGAGTGTTGTGAGTGTTGTGTGTGTTGTGGGGTGTTGTGAGTGTTGTGAGTGGTGTGGAGTGTTGTTGGTGTTGTGAGTGTTGTGGGGTGTTGTTGGTGTTGTGAGTTTTGTGGGGTGTTGGAGTGTTGTGAGTGTTGTGGGTGTTGCTGGTGTTGGAGTGTTATGGGGTGTTGTGAGTGTTGTTGGTGTTGTGAGTGTTGTGGGGTGTTGTTGGTGTTGTGGGGTGTTGTGGGGTGTTGTTGGTGTTGTGAGTGTTGTGAGTGTTGTAAGTGCTGTTGGTGTTGTTTCCGGCTTCCTTGACGTTCAGGTGACAAATGGTTCTTTCCAGTGACATGCTAATATAAACTGAAATGTTCTATATCAATCAACCCTTAACTGTGTAATATTTTTCTTCATAAATTCAGTTTTTTGTTAATATAATCTTCATTTATTTGTGCTCTCTGATATTTAAGCGTTTTTCGATCTATTTACAAATATATAGAGAGAAATATACAATTCTAAAACTTAAATTTATGATATATTTTTTTTAGATAAATTGTCTTTTTGTTAATATATTGTCGATTTATTTATTCTTACTTATATATGGAAAATTAGTGATTTGAATCTATTTACGAATATAAAGATAAATATATAATTTCAACTTTTACATTCTTAATATATTTCTTACTGTCTTACTGTCATAAACTCGTCATATGCAACTTTTATTATCTATTTCTACTTATTTATATATTCATTTTCTTCTCTACTTAAAAATACAAAAAAAAATATTAGTAATCTTAATGTATTGATACTTTCCTATCATTGCCACAAAATACTGGACTTGGCAGTTTTTTTTATTAATGTATTGTTGCTAACTTTTCTTCGCTTTACTTACAAATATACAAAGAAACAAGTTAATAATGCAACGTTCACTCTGCAACACTTTCATCTTCCACCCACAAAATATCTTCCTCTGCACTTCTTACTAATACATTTCCTCATGATATTCTACTTATTGATACACCGGCAAATGTTCCTTCTATATACACACCAGACACACATACAAATTGATGCATTATTCAATCAGTTATTCTTATCCTTAGATTCTTGATACCTTTCTTCATAACCACTTAATACTATCTTCATAATATTTTTTGTCACTAGTATAACATCTGCTTGCATTCACTTACGCATTTGAAAACCTTCCCTATTTACAGATATAACTTCCAAAAAAATATTACAGTTATTCTTAAAATTCTAATGTATTTTTTTGCTAACGCCACGAACTCTCTCGTATCACCATTCGCTTTCATTATATTTATACAATGATATATTTGAAGATTCCTCTCTATTTACAGATATACAATGATGATATTCTCTCCCTTAAAATCTCTACATCTTTCTTCCTACATCTCAGAAACTCGCTTTTCTATTGATATATTTGAGAATTTCCGATTTATTTACATACATACAAAAATTATTAATACACTTTCATCCTTAAACTCTCTAATTCCTCCTTTCTAAACCCCAGAATCTCACTTTTAAATGATATATGTGACACTTCTTGTTTATTTACACACATACAAAAACATTTAATACACTTGCCATTAAGATCTTTAGCAATATCTTTCAAACACCAGAAATTTCCTTCGTATTTTTTTATTGATATACTTGAAACTTTCTGGTATATTTACACACATACAAAAAAGATTTAATACATTAGCTCATAAAATATTAATCTTCTTTTCTCAGCGCTCCCAAAAGAACTCTGAAACATTATTTGTATTTTCATAATGATATCCTTGAAATGTTCTGATATATTTACATACATACATAGAAAAAGATTAATCACTTTCGTTCATAAAATCTAAAACTTCCTTCCTTAACGCCAACAACAACAAAAAACAAAGAAAACTCAAGCATTATTTGTATTTTTCATAGTAATATTTTCTGATGCATCTACATACGTACATATAAAAAGACATAATACTTTCTCTCACAAGATCTCAAACAATATCTTTTAATAACATTCCCATAAAACTCTCAAGCATAATTTGTATTGATGTATGTACTATGCTTGACTTATATACAACTATACAAGAAAATACACGAGTTTATACTTATTTCTCTAATACTTTTTTTATTCAGTAAAGTTTTTATTCATAAGCGTTGGAGCTCGGAGGAGAAATGGACTGGTTAAATTCTAACAGCTAGGGTGGAAACTCGGGTGAAAAGTACAGGTTATTAGATATTTACCCTTTTTTCCCTAAATATCTAACTTTATTCTCTATTTTTCCCCACAGCCCTCCAAAATTTCCCTGTTTTTTTTCTTTTTCCCTTTACTTATTTTTTTAATTTTCCTATTTCCCTCTATATTTTTCCCTAAGATGAAAAATACAGATTATATTAAGTTTATTTTTTCCTCAACGCTGTAATTTTTTTTTTTTTTCTCCACAGTCTCTAAAATTTCCCTGTTTTTTATTATTTTTCTTCAGACTTCCTTTTTTCATTTCCCTGAAAAATACAGATTACATGAATTTTCTTTTTTTTTCCCTAACCATTTAATTCTCTTTACTATTTCCCTAAAGCCACCAAAATTTTCCTGTTTATTTTTTCCTTTTTCTTTAGGTTCTTTTTGTCTAAGATGAAATTATAGATTACCATTTTTTCCCTACGCCTCTAATATTCTTCCTATTTTTTTCCCACAGTCTCCCAGAATTTCCCTGTTTTTTTTCCTTTCCTCTGATTTTTTTCCCTAGGTTTTCAAAGATGCAAATTATGTGGAATTTTCCCTTTTTTCCTAACCTTCTAACCATCTTCTCTATTTTTCAACACAGTTTCCCAAAATTTCCTATTTTTTTCCTTAACTACGTCTTTTTTCCCTAGGCAGATTTTTTTTTTTTTTTTCGTCTGATGTGAAAATACAGAATGGCGTAGATTTTTCACTTTTTTCCGTAAACATTTAACTTTCATTTCTATTTTTCCCCATAGGCCTAAAAAAGTTTCCACGATTTTCCCAACCTCGAGTTTTTTCCCTAGGCCTTTTTGAGGGAATGAAAAATATAGGTTACATAAAATTTCCCTTCTTTTTCCCTATACATCTCACTTTTTTTCCTATATTTTCCCACAAACCCCAAAAGTTCCCGTTTTTCCTTATCCGGCTTTTCCGTTTTTTTTTTTTTTTTTGGTTTGAAGTGAAAATACAGATTGCATAAATTTAGTTATTTTTTTCCCATCTCACTTTTTTCCTTTTATTCCCACATCCATAAAAATTTCCCTGTTTTTTTTCCTAACTCGGGTTTTTTTTCTTAAACTTATTATTCTTCTTTTAATTTGTCTAAGGTGAAAATACAATATATGTTAAAATTGTCTTTGTTTTTCTCATCTATTCTTTTTCTCTAATTTTCCCCACAGCCGCTAAAATTTCCCTGGTTTTCCTCTACTCAAGATTTTCTCTTATTTTTTTTTTGTTTAGTGAAAATACAGAATATATCATTTTTCCCTTTTTCCTTGTCTTCTAACTTTCTTCACTATTTTCTCTACTGCTTAAAAAAAAAATCGCTATTCAGTTTTTTCCCTAATTTTTTTTTTTGTTTGTTTTTTTTGGTCTCGGGTGAAAAAAACATTAAATTTTTTTCCTGTCACTTCTTATACCCTAAATTTTTCCCCAAAACTTCATAAATCCCCACTTTTCCTTAATTTTTCTCCTTGTTATTTTTCCTTTTTTTCCTTCCTTCCATTTTCCCTTCTCACTCTCATCATTCTTCTGAAATTCCTTACTTTTCCTTCTTCAATTTTCGTCATAGCTTATTTTCATGATCTTTTCTTTTTTCTGACAATCCTTTCCTTCTTTTCTCCTTCGTTATCTTCATTATTATTTTTCATTTATATTAATTTTTCTATCCATATTTCGTCAATTTCTATTCCTGCATCTAATATTTTTTTCTAATTTTTCAAACACATCTTTCTTACTTTTCGTTATTTCCTCCATTAATGTTATATATTTTCTTATTTTTTTCCTTCTCAATGTTGTCCTCCTTACTTTTCCTTCTTTAAAACTGTAATCTATTTTTTTTCTCTCATATTTACTTTATTATTTTTTATCTCCTTTGTTTTGTTCTCTTATTTTCCTTCCCATTTTTCCAACTTTTCCATTTCACTTTCCTTTCACTTTCTTTTTATAAGTTTTGTCATCTTTATTTTCTTCCTTTTTCTCTCTGTTCGTTTCACTATCTTTTTTTATCTTTCACTGTTTTTTACTTTTTTTTCCTTTGCTTCTCTTCCTTTTCTTTCCGTTTCTTTCGTCTTTTTTTCCCTTATTCTGTCTCATAATCTTCATTTTTTCCTCTTTTACCTTTTCTTTTGATTTATTTATTTTGCCATATTCAATTTTATTCTTTTTTTTAACTCTTGTGTTCTCTTAATTATCTTTTCACATTCTTTTTTTTTCATTTTACTACCCTTAATTTTTTCCCTTTTCATTTTCCCTATTTATTTTTTTCCGTTTTTCAGGAAATTGATGAGTGATCCATAATTTTCCTCACTCGAAGTATTTTCCTTTAATTTGTGTTTTCCTCGTAAGTAACAAAAATTTTTCCTCTTTTTTTTTAAGTGAGTCAAGTTTTGTATGTCTTTTTTTTATTTCAATTCATTTCAAGCGTTATTTATTTATTTATTTTATTTCTTGTCTTTTGTTCCTATCGTTTTGTTATTTTATTCAATTGGTGTTCTATTTTTTTTTCCACTTCACATTTGGAGAGGGAGGAAATATGATAGTTTTTCCTGGGCTGTGGGTACTACTACTACTACTACTACTACTACTAGTACTATTACTACCATCATTGCCACCACCATCACAATGCTACTACTACTACTACTGCTACTACTACTATAACTAACTACTTTTCCAGCTGCTACTACTACTAGTACTACTACTCTCCTACCTACTACTACTACTATTTTCTCAGCACCATCACATAGTCACTGCCCGTCACTGTCCGTCACTGTCACACGTGCTTCCTGTCACTATCTTCCTCTCACAGCACTGCTCCGACACACACACACACACACACACAGTGACATGGGAGAGAGAGGCAGTGATGAGAGGCAGTGACAAAACATTAGCTTGCATTTAGAAACACACTGCTCTTTTACCATAACTACTTTCCAAGGCCACAGAAACGGTTAGCCGGGTTCTCAACATTGTTTCTCCTGTTGGTACTGTCAAAGTTTTGTTAATTTGTCACTAGAACCGTATAAACACCATTGAAAACCCGTGACACTTAATCATCTGGTAACAATGTAGAAGAAATCTTGTAAATTTGTCACTAGAACAGTAAAAACATCCTTTTGGAAACCCGCGTCACTTCAACTAGAGCCTTTGGAAAGTAGCGGAGAAGCGGGCTGGAAGTGCTTCAGTTTACGCCTCGCAGTGACTTCCTCGCATCACTCACTTCACTGCTAGACTGTTACTTCATCCGTTAACGTCGCGCGGTCGCTTAAACTGTACAAGATGAACGCGCGTGCTCTTTCTGGATCGCGCACCTCCCTGAACCTCCTGCCTTGGGATCTGCGCGGGGTGGAGTGGGCGGACCTGACAGACCTGTCCTCCAAGCTTGGGTCCTCCTCAGTGCCCAGCGGCGTGCTTCCAGGGCCTCTTGAGCCGCCGCCCTCATCCAGGTACTCAAGGGAGCGACACACTCTCTCAGTCAACTCAGAAGACACGCTTTTCCTCAGCAGGAACTCAGCATTGCGGTAGCCAAGCTGTAGCGGCGTCCTGCAGGGTCCGGACTGGTCTGAAGGGGTGCTGTCACTGCGGCTCGTGAGTGAGGAGCCCGCCGTGTTGGACTGGTCTGACCCTTGCTTCTTCGTCTTGTCTCCGCGACTGGTCACGCTGAGATTGTCCTGTTGCTGGGGTATGGGTGAGCAGGGCGTGGCGGGCAGGCTGCGTCCCATGCTGCCCTCCAAGGCCGCCACTCCCTCCAGGTTGGGAAAGAAATCTTCTCTCCGTCGCTCCCTGCCGTCCGCCGCCGCACCTTTGGATTTCGTTCGCCTGAGGACACACGCCTCCCTCCCGCTTCCCACACCCATGCCCCCTGGTCTTGGTGGCTTAGTGAGCGCCTCCCCCTCCACGGCGCTCCTCAGCTCCTCCTGGAAAGTGGCGCATACGATCTTGTCCGTGACGGAGGCCAGGATGTTGTTGACGTGAGGCCGCATCACAACACCGTCACTGCAGCGCCGCTCCTTCTTGCTGCCTCGTCGCTCCTCCTTCTGCACCTCCCGCTGGCTGGCCCCGTTCTTCTCCGCCACCACCGCTGCTGTGATGGGCGTCGGGGTGGGCGTGGGCGTGCCGGGGGCCATGGAGGTGTTCGCCGCCTGCTGCATCGCCGTCAGGATGAGCACCATATTTCTGTTGCCGTTCCGCTGGTATTTGTCCTTCAAAGCCTCCAGCTGCAGGTAGACGCGCCGGAACTCCTCCTGGCGGGACAGAGGGACGGGTGAGGGGTGAGGGGAGCTCATGTGGGGGCAGAGGGAGGAGTGAGGGGTGCGGGGGTGAGAGGAACTTTTGGGAGGAGGTGAAACAAGAACTTGATAACTCGATAGAACAGAAATAAGAACTGAAAAATTGACGGGACTCTCTCTCTCTCTCTCTCTCTCTCTCTCTCTCTCTCTCTCTCTCTCTCTCTCTCTCTCTCTCTCTCTCTCTCTCTCTCTCTCTCTCTCTCTCTCTCTCTCTCTCTCTCTCTCTCTCTCTCTCTCTCTCTCTCTCTCTCTCTCTCTCTCTCTCTCTCTCTCTCTCTCTTCAGTGCCTCCGTCAGATCTCTTAATATACGCCTCTGCCGGAGGAGAAGGAGGAGGAGGAGGAGGAGGAGGAGGAGGAGGAGGAGGAGGAGGAGGAGGAGGAGGAGGAGGAGGAGGAGGAAGGTTTGAACTGTGTGGAAAGAAGAAGCGAGTTTTATTGTGGAGGAGGAGGAGGAGGAGGAGGAGGAGGAGGAGGAGGAGGAGGAGGAGGAGGAGGAAGGAGGAGGAAGGAAAAGGAAAAAAATATGAAGAAAGAAAGTAACTTTTGAACTGGAAGGAGGAGAAAGAAGAAAAAAGAAGTTAAAAGCAAAAAAAAAGGGAAAGAGGAAGAAGAAGAAAGAGGAAGAGGAAGAGGAGGAAGAGGAGGAGGAAGAAGAAGAGAAAGAGGAGGAGGAGTTTCTGGAGGGGCAGTAAGTACACAAAAATTTGAAGTTTGGAGAAGAGGAGGAACAAAAAGGAAGAAGATATGGTTAGAAGGAATAGGAGAAGGAGGAGAAGGAGGAGGAGAAGGAGAAGGAGGAGGAGGAGGAGGAAGCTGGAAGAGGAAGAGAAGTATTTGAGATGAAAGCACACGGAAGAAAGAGGAAGAGGAGGAAAAAGGAAAGGAAGAAGAGGTTAACTTGAATACAGCAGAGAAAAAAAAAGAAAAAGAGAAAAGTTTAGAATTTACTAGTGAGAGAATCTAATCTTGTCTTTTATACTTTTTCAATATTTTCATTTTCTAAGATTTTCTCATTTATTTTTTTCTTTGTTTCTTCTTTTACTCTCTCTCTCTCTCTCTCTCTCTCTCTCTCTCTCTCTCTCTCTCTCTCTCTCTCTCTCTCTCTCTCTCTCTCTCTCTCTCTCTCTCACCTGCATGTCCACGTTATCTGAGGAGGCGGTGTGGAGGTGGTTCTGGGCGTGGGAGCGCTGGAGAAACTTCGCAGCCATCGGTTTCGTCATGCTCATACTGTCCTCACCCTTCCCTTGGCCCTTCAGCACGAGGTAAACCTGTGGGGAACGTTAAATTAGGTTGAATCGAGATAAACTGCTCGAAATCAATTGGTGGAACAGTGAATTGCTGGGAATGCTTGAAAATACACATGTTAGCACTCAATTTCCCAGGGTTCTCTCTCTGTGCTGATATTTTTTAGAGTGTCAGGGTTACTCTCTGTACGTGTGGCTCTCATTTTCTTCCTCTAGTTACCATATTCATTGTCTTATAGTCTCCCGTTAATACTCGTCATTTTATTAATTGTTTATTGTTGATATCTAAATAGCAAAAACAATAATAGTTTAATAGTTTAATTGTGTTGTTGTTGTTATTTAACTATAACAAGACACCTTAAAGTTTTTGTTATCTCTTTCAACCAAATATTAACTTAGTTGTTTTTGTTATTATTACTATTATTATTATTGTTATTATTATTTTAATTTTATCTATTTCATTATTATTATTATTATTATTATTATTATTATTATTATTATTATTATTATTATTACTATTACTATTATTATTATTATTGTTGTTATTCCTCTTATTATTATTATTATTATTATTATTATTATTATTATTATTATTATTATTATTATTATCATCATCATCATCATCATCATCATCATCATCATCATCATCATCATCATTACCATCATTCTCTGCTTGTGTAGGAAGGGAAGTAAAAGCAAACCACAAAATAACGTGAATCGTATAAGTTGCCAGACAAATATACAAAGGAAATCAGAATCTATTTATTATCATCACCCGCGCGTATGTATGTATGTATGTAGGTATGCAAATGAAGAAAACGGAAAACAAATCAAACCTCAAAAACCAGCAATCCATATTACTAAAAAAAGAACTGAACCGGGAGAAAGATAAAGATTCAAAAATTCCCGCGAAGACTTTCACCGCGCGGCTAAACTCCACGGCCAATACTCCCCGCGTTTCACTAACTCTACGGGGGCGCATCACACTTCCCACCTCTTCCCTCGCGCTCCCTAAGTACTTCCAGACTGTCCATGTTACTGATGCCGTTATTAGTGTTGTATTTGCTGTTTTCGTTGGTTTAAGGGCTGTGTTGTGTGTGTGTGCCGCTAGTGTTGGCAGTGGCGTGTGTGTGTGTGTGTGTGTGTGTGTGTGTGTGTTGGGTGGAGGTGGTAGTGGTGGTGGTGAGGGTTGACAGCGAGTAGCGTATGGAGGGCTTACTGGAGAGAGAGAGAGAGAGAGAGAGAGAGAGAGAGAGAGAGAGGCTGTCTTTATTTATATTATACTGTTTACACGTTAACTTGTCCCTTTTTCTCCTCTCTCTCTCTCTCTCTCTCTCTCTCTCTCTCTCTCTCTCTCTCTCTCTCTCTCTCTCGCAGACAAGTGAAGAGATTTGATAAGAAACAGAAAAAAAAGAAAGATGGAAAGAAATAAAGTGAAAAGTTAGGTTGGAGAAGAAAAATTTTGTCCCTTCCTTCCTTCCTTCCTTCCTTCCTTCCTTCCTTCCTTCATTCATTCATTCATTCATTCCTTCCTTCCTTCCTTCCTTCCTTCTTTCCTTCCTTCCTTCCTTCCTTCATTTCTTCCTTCCTTCCTTCCTTCCTTCCTTCCTTCCTTCCTTCCTTCTTTCCTTCCTTCTTTCCTTTCTCTTTTCTCCCTTCCTTTCTTCCTTTTATCCTTTATCCTCTCTTCTTTATTTCTTCTTCATTTACCCTTTCTCCATTCATTGCTTACTTTCTCTTTCTCCTTCCTTCCTTTTCCTTCCTTCCTTCCTTCCTTCCTTCCTTCCTTCCTTCTGTTCATCCTTCCCTTCTTCTCAATCTTCATCCTTTTCTTATTTCTCTTCCATTCCTCAAATTCATTTCTTTATCATCCTTCCCTCTATCCCTTCTTCCCTCCCTCCCTCCCTCCCTCCTTCCCTCCATCCCTCTCTCTCTCCCTCCCTCCCTCGCCCTTTTACTCTCCCTCGCTCTCCCTTTCCTCGGATTTAGAAGAAAGAGAGAGAGAGAGAGAGAGAGAGAGAGAGAGAGAGAGAGAGAGAGAGGGTTGAGAAGCTTATAGGAGTTTTGAGAGAGAGAGAGAGAGAGAGAGAGAGAGAGAGAGAGAGAGAGAGAGAGAGAGAGAGATTTTTAATGCTGTTCTTTATCTTCTTGTTTATAAATAAAGTTACAATCCCATTTTCTTTAACATAAATAGACGAATTTTGCCTCAAAGAAAACGAGAAGAAAGACTGGATATCCTTATTTGTCCTCCTCTTCTTCCTCCTCTTCTTCCTCCTCCTCCTCCTCCTCCTCTTCCTCCTTAACACCAAGGAAACAAAGAGAATAGAAATAAGAAGAAGAAAAAAACTCAGGAAAGAAAACGGAATTACGTCGGAAATAAAAAAAAAAAAAAACGTTGATTATAGAAAACGAGGAGAAATTAAGAAGAGATTGAAGGGAAAAATATTATTGAGGAAAGGGAAAAATTATTAGAGAGAAAAGGAAAAGGAGGAAAAGATAAGAGGCTAATGGAGGAAAGAACGAGAGAAAAAGGAGAGATGGAGATAAAGGAGAGGAGAGAAGGAAGGAAGAGAAAAGGAGAGCAGAAAATGGAGGAATAAGGAAGAGAAAGAAAATTTGGATGAAAAAAGGAAGAATGGAGAGAAAACTGGAGGAAACATGGAGGAAAGGAGGAAAGGAATGGAGAAAAGATGGAGAAAAGAAGGAAAAGCAGGGAAACTTTTAAGGGTGGAGGAAAAGATGGAGGAAAAGAGAAAGAATGGGAGGAGAGGTGGAGGAAAGGAGAGGAAACAGAAGAAAAGGAAAAGGAAACATGGAGGAAACGAGGAGGAAAATGGAGGGAAGAAGGAAAAAAGGAGGAAAGAGGAAACAAAGAAATTTACATGGAGGAAACGGGGAAAATAGTGGAAGAAAGAAGGAAAATAGTGAAGGAAAGAAGGAAAAAATGGAGGAAAGAAGGAAAATAGTGGAGGAAAGAAGGAAAATAGTGGAGGAAAGAAGGAAAATAGTGGAGGAAACAGGAAAATAGTGGAGGAAACAGGAAAATAGTGGAGGAAAGAAGGAAAATAGTGGAGGAAAGAAGGAAAATAGTGGAGGAAACAGGAAAATTGTGGAGGAAAGAATAAAAAAGTGGAGGAAAAAGGAAAAAGTGGAGGAAAAAGGAAAAAAGTGGAGGAAACAAGGAAAATTGGAGGAAAAAAAATAGTGGAAAAACAGGAAAATTGAGGAATGAAGGAAAAAGTGGAGAAAAGAAGGAAAAAGTGAAAAAAAAATTAAAAATGAAGGAAAAAAGGAAAAATTTATGGAAAGAATGAAAATAGTGGAGGAAAGAAGGAAACAAATGGAGGAAAGAAGGAAAAAAAGGAGAAAAGAAGGAAAATAGTGAAGAAAAGAAGGAAAATAGTGGAGGAAACACGGAGGAAAGGAAGGAAAAGGTGGAGAGAAGGATGGAGGAATGGAGGAAAAAATCTCTCCACACCTCCATGATTAAACCAGATGAGTGAGAATCAATTTTTACTGATCGGATTTCTCTCCCTCTCACTCTCCCTCTCTCTCTATCTCTCCCTCTCCTCTCTCTCTCTCTCCTCTCTCTCTCTCTCTCCCTCTCCCCCTCTCTCTCCTCTCCTCTTGTGCCTCTAGGGAAGGAAGAAACGGATGATGGAGAGAGAGAGAGAGAGAGAGAGAGAGAGAGAGAGAGAGAGAGAGAGAGAGAATAGGAATAAAGATTTGGAAGACATGAGAGAGAGAGAGAGAATTTAATAAAAGTAGGAATGAGAGAGAGAGAGAGAGAGAGAGAGAGAGAGAGAGAGAGAGGAGAGTGAGTGAAAAAGAGAGTGTTATAAATCTCTCTCTCTCTCTCTCTCTCTCTCTCTCTCTCTCTCTCTCTCTCTCTCTCTCTCTCTCTCTCTTCATTTCAAGATTTTTCCCGTAATAAGTTTCTCTCTTTTGTTCTTTCTTTCTTTCTTTCTTTTTTTTCTTCTTCTTCTATTTTTTTATCTTTCTGTTTGTATCTATCAATTTCTTTATTTCTTTCCTCTTTCTCTTTTATTCATTCATTCATTTCATTTTATTTTCATCCTTCAATCATTCCTTCTTTCCTTCCTTCCTTCCTATCTTCCTTTCTTCCTTCCTTTCTTCTTTCTTTCTTTCTCCCATTCATCCATTTCTATCTCCAAATGCAAACAAAACAAATAAACAGCTCTCTCTCTCTCTCTCTCTCTCTCTCTCTCTCTCTCTCTCTCTCTCTCTCTCTCTCTCTCTCTCTCTCTCTCTTTATTTTCCTTCTTTATTTTCCTTCTTCCTTTACTCTTCCTTTCTTTTCTCTTGTGTCTTCTTTATTTCTCACTTTTCATTCCTTTATTCCATTTGTAACCATTAAACACACACACACACACACACACACACACACACACACACACACACACACACACACACACACACACACACTCACACACACACACTCTCTCTCTCTCTCTCTCTCTCTCTCTCTCTCTCTCTCTCTCTCTCTCTCTCTCTCTCTCTCTCTCTCTCTCTCTCTCTCTCTCTCTCTCTCACTCACACACTCTCAATCTCTCAATCTCTCTCTCTCTCTCTCTATCTCTCTCTCTCTATCTCTCTCTCTCCTCTCTCTCTCTACCTCTCTCTCTATCTCTCTCTCTCTCTCTCTCTCTCTCTCTCTCTCTCTCTCTCTCTCTCTCTCTCTCTCTCTCTCTCTCACCTTGCTGCCGAAGATGAGGGCAATGAGCAGTGTGATGGTGAGCTGAGTGTGGCAGAAGAAGATGATAAACAACAGATCTGGGTCAGCTGGCGACTTAAGGAACAACCTGCAACAGAAAACGGGAGGTGAGAGAAAATGGGAAGGGAGAGAGAAAATGGGAAGGGTGATAGAAAATGGGAATTGAAAACGGGAAGGGTGAGAGAGAAAATGGGAAGGGATAGAGAAAATGGGAGGAGAAAATGGGAAAGTTAGAGATAGAAAATGGGAAAATGAGAGAGAAAATGGGAAGGTAAGAAAGAAAACGGGGAGAGAGAATGGGAAGGTACAAAAGAAAACGGAAAGAAAAATGGGAAGTAAGAGAGAAAATGGGAAGATGAGAGAGGAAATTGGGGAAAAGAAAATGGGTGAGGGTGAAAGAAAACAGGACGTGAAAGAAAATGGGAAAGAAAACGGGAAGAGAGAAGGAAAATGGGAAACTGGAAAAAGAGAGAGAGAGAGAGAGAGAGAGAGAGAGAGAGAGAGAGAGAGAGAGAGAGAGAGAGAGAACGGAAATGATTGAAAGAAAACGATGAAAAGAAAGAAAATGGAACAAAGGGTAATTTTCATGTATTATTTTTATGCATATTTATTTATTTATTTATTTATTTATTTATTTATGTCTTTATTTACTTTTTTTTATCTATTTTCTTCCATCCATCTATCTATTCACCTTTTCTTCATTCACTCCTTTATTATCTATTTATTCATTTATTTACTCCTTGTTTTCATCAATTATTTTCACCTACACATTTATCCAGCTTTCACTTATTCATCTTCATCCAACTCTCCTTATTATCTTTTCTGTTTATCTTTATCTATCTATCAATCTATCTATCTGTCTATTTGTCTATTTACTTCTTTTTATTCATCAACTTATCCCATTTATATATTTGTCTAGCTCTCACATATTCAATTTCCTTTAACGTTCCTTTACTTTTATCTATCTAACTATCTCTCTCTGTCTGTCTGTCTGTCTGTTTATCTATCTATCTATCTACTTTTCATTCACCTATTAATACCTTTCATATATTTGTCTAACTTCCACTTGTTCATCTTTCTCTAATCCTTCTTTTTGTTCACTTTTTGTCTATCTAATCTTTTGCATGTATGTTATTTATTTATTTATTCATTTATCTATTTATTTATTTATTTATCTATTTCGTCTTTCAGTTAATGCCATCCATCTAACATAAAATTATTCATCTATTTTTTTAACCTTTACTAATATCTATGTGTTTAAATTTATCCACGTTCTATGCATTTATTTATTCATTTGTTTATTTATCTATCTATTTGTCTATTTTCTTCCATCCATCACTAAGCTCCATGCATTTATCTAATATTACTTTATTCATCTCCTTTTTAACCCTTGCTAGTATTTATCTCTTTAAATTTATCTATATATTAATTCTATCAATAATCTCTATACATTTATCAAACATTCATTCATTATTTAACCCTTTTTTTACCTTAAGTTTCCGGTGTCATTAAACGATTTTATTGACATTAAGAAGCGTCTATGGAAGTCAGAAGATTAATGGTCAGTCTTCACTATTTTAATCCCCACATAAGTTTCTGAACCTGTATAAAATCACGCAATAGTATGCACAATGAATATGAAAATGTGTCCTGGTATTGAAGATGTTAGCGCTCCCTATTGACTCAGCATTAGGAGGTCCACCATTGCCCAGTCTGCTCCATCACTCACTCCACCACTATCACTAACACCATTGCTTTGTTTCATCACTCACACCAGCACATCACCACCACCATCACCACCATTGCTCTATTCTATCACTCACTCCATTCAAGAAACAGTTTTATCTTATTTGCATCTTTTTTTTTATTTCCATCTTTGCATTTCCATTTTTTTTTATTTTTCTTCATCATTTTTCCTATTTATTCGTGTTCTTTTTCATCTTTTTCCATTTTTTTTCTATTTTTGTGCGGTTTTTTTTTCTTTCATCTTTTTTCATCTCTATTTTTTTTTATATCTTTTTACTCGTTTTCATTTTTTTTTTTCGATTTTTATTTCCATTTTTTTATTTATATTTTCGTTGATCCGTCTTTACTCGGATTTAGATTTGAGAGAGCGATAGGAAGAAATTGGTCTGAGAATGGAAGGTGTGTGTGTGTGTGTGTGTGTGTGTGTGTGTGTGTGTGTGTGTGTGAGTGGAATGTTGTTGTTTTCATTGTTTGTTAACCTTTTTATGCGAGACACTGACTGGCCCAGGATGACAAAAAGTGTACAAAATAGACAGAAAACAGACAGACAGATAGACAAACACACACACACACACACACACACACACACACAACTAGATATTCTTTCAAACATTTTAACAGACAGACAGATAAGCAGACAGTTATGTATCATTTCAAACAGACAGACAGACAGAGATCCTTACATACAAACAGACAGTTAGATAGACTGATAGACAGAGAGACAGACAGACAGACAGAAAGACAGACATTCTTTCAAACAGCTAAACAGACAGACAGGCAGACAGACGATAGACAAAGAGACAGACAGACATTCTTTCAAACAGCAAAACAGATAGATAGACGATAGACAGACAGGCAGACAGACAGACAAACAGACAGACAGACAGACAGACAGACATTCTTTCAAACAGCTAAACAGACAGACAAACCTAAACCCATCATCGAGGACTGGCATCGCTGTGGGTCTTTTTGTTTAATCATTCTCGTTGGCCTTGACCAGTGTTCCTCTCTTACATTAAAAAAGACAGCGCACATTTATCCTTTCAGTCCAATACACAACAACTCATTGAAAAACATTCGAAGTCACACACAAGAGAAAATAGAGTCCAGCTACAGTTTCATATTGATTTAATCGTTCTCTTTGTCTTTGGCCAGTTTTTTCCCCTTACATGAAATAAGGACACCATACATTAATTTTTGCCATCCAGTGAACAACTCGCATTAAAACATCGTATAAAATATTGTAAGTCACACAACAGAAAATAGAATCCAGTTAGAGTTTCATATTTATCTAATCATTTTCTTTCTTTTTTTCTTTTTGGCAGTTTTCTCCTCTTACACGAAATAAAAAAGACGTCATACATTAATCCTCTCAATTCAAAGCAGAACTTACATCAAAACACTGTACGAAACATTCAAAGTCAAAAGATAGAATAGTCAAGCTAAGTTTCCTATCTGTTTAATCGTTCTTCTTTAATCGTTTCCCCCTCTCACATGAAACAAAGACAGCGCACATCAATCTTTTCAATTCAGTATACATCAACTTATTAAAAACGCTGCACAAAACGTTCTAAGTCACTCACAAGAAGAAAAGTAAAGAGCCAAGCTAGAGTTGTCTATTTCATCGTTTTCGTTGCCCTTAGCCAGTTTTCCCCACTTCCATTAGGAAAAACACCATACATTAATCCTTTCAGTCCAATATTGATCAACTCATTAAAAACACTGCACGAAACATTCTGAGTCACACACACACAAAGTAAAAGAGTTTCATATTTATTTAATCGTTTTTGTTCCGCTTGGCCAATCTTCTCTCCTTACATTAAAGACACCATACATTAATCCCTTCAATCCAACACACACAAACTCATAAAAACTCAGCACAAAGCATTCCAAGTCACACACAAGAAGAAAGAGTCAAGCTACAATTGTCTATTTATCTAATCGTTTTGTTGTCCTTGGCTAGTTTGCTCCCCCTTACACGAAATAAAAGAGACATCATCCTTTCAATGTAATGCACAACTCACATTGAAACACTGCACAAAGCATTCCAAGTCACACACAAGAAGAAAGAGTCAAGCTTGAGTGGCGTTCAGAGGAGGCGGAGAAACAAGAGGCAGTGTTTGGGAGCGGTTCGTCTTTCAGGAATAGTGTGGAATATAACATTGAATGAGCTAATACCACTAATGCAGTCATCCTATTATCACTACTCTATTACTTCGAAATCCAAGAAATGTCTATAAAATGAAGGTTTCTGTACTGGGAGGCTGAAATCTAATCCAAAAGAAGGATAGAATTTTTTTTTTTTTTTTTTACTTTCTTCTGAATTAGTTATCTGCCTCCCAGCAAACAGGCATTCATCACCACTCCATCTACAGCACACCATTCATTAAAGTCACCAATCTCTCTCTCTCTCTCTCTCTCTCTCTCTCTCTCTCTCTCTCTCTCTTTTTTTTTTTTTTTTTTTATTTAAACATAATTTATACAGAAGAACATGTACCCAAAGGCGCACTGTCGTGTGCTACCTATTCTAAGGGTACTACAATCTATTTCTCTACAATATTTACAAGACTTAAAAATAGATAATATACAAGATGGAGCACTGTTCTTTTCACTTCACTAGCACTATTCACGCACTGCACTACACTGAGTGTCACGTCACAAAGAGTGTCAGAGGAGTTGGCAGTGTCTGTCTCCACTTATGTGCCATCAGTTTGACACTGTGTGTGTTCATCTCCTGGACGTGAGGCACCGCGGCCGTGAACAAGTTCCACATCCTGGAGACGCGTCCTGCGAAGGTGCGTTGATGCTGACACCCGTGGGATCGCGGCACCTCTACGGCGTCACCACCATTGAGCACCGTTCTCGTGCTCCGTGCGGTGACTCTCAGAGGATGACGCAGCCCTGCCAGATGTGGCACTCTTTGCACCTGTGCCTTATGGAACACTACGATCGCCGCCACATCTCTGCGGTGTTCCAGTGAATCAAGGGACGCTCAGGCTCTGGGTGAGGTGGTATTGCAGCATCTACTAGCCGTATGGCGCGGCGTTGGATGCTGTCCAGTCTCCTTCTGTGTGTGGCGGCACAGGACATCCAGGAGAGAGCTGCGTACTCAAGGTGGGGCCGCACCTGTGCCTTGTACAGCAGCAGTCTCCCTTCCTGTCGAGGAAACTGGCGATCCTTCTGAGAGCGGAGATCCTGTGAGAGGCTTTCTTGGCAATGGTTTTGACATGGCTGTCAAACCTCAGCCCTCGATCCACCTCCACTCCAAGTATCTTGACGTCATCTTGGAGTGGGAGAGCAGCAGCGCCAAAGACAACTTTCCTGCCATTGCTGCCATGGCGGCTGGGGACCGAGAGACAACCATTGCCTGTGTCTTCTCCGGCGCGAATGTCACTTGCCAGCGAGCACCCCACTCCTCTATCACTCGTAGCTGCTGATTGATGGCCTCAGCAGCCCGCCCACTGTCCTGGCGTGGATAGGTATAGGAGAGGGTGCAGTCATCAGCATAGGCCTTGACTCCTGGCAGTAGCTGGAGAAGATCATCCACGTAGATATTCCACAGGAGTGGGCCAAGAATTGAACCCTGTGGCACTGATGCCTCCACAGGCAGGGACTCAGATGTTTGCCCGTTGACAACCACCTTGAGGCTTCTGTCCTGCAGGTAATTTCCCAGGAGTCGTAGCAAGCCACCCTGGATGCCTTTAGCACGAAGCTTTTCTAGTAATCCGTTGTGCCATACTTTATCAAAAGCTCCAGCTATGTCCAAAGCAACCACTATAGTGTCCTTGCCGTCGTCGAGGGCGTCCTGCCACTGCCTGGTGAGAAGCATCATTAGGTCGGAGGTTGACCTTCCAGGTCTGAACCCAAACTGTTGGTCTGAGAGGAGGGCATTGTCCTTGAGATGGCTACACACCACCTCTGCCACGACCCTCTCAAACACTTTACCCACCACTGACAACAGGGATATGGGTCTGTAGTTTTTTGGGTCCGTCCTGGAGCTTTTTGTGTGCAGGAACTACTCGAGCCTCCTTCCACACTGAAGGCCAGACGTTTTCCCGTACACAAGTTGTGAAGACTTGGGTGAGAGGGGCAGCCAGTTCCTGGGAGCATCGCTTCAGCAGGTGCGGGCTGATGTCATCAGGGCCGGTGGCTTTCTGTGTGTCCAGCCCCGCAATAATCGCTTCACCTGCTGATGCGTCACCTCCACCATGGTGACAGTCTTCTCACATTGCTGGACCAGCTGAGGCGGTGGCTGCTGTGGATTCCCCACCTTCATTTTTCCAGCAAACAAGGAAGCCAGCAACTGTGCCCTCTCCTTACTGCTGGTGGCGACAGTACCGTCCTGCTTGCTGAGGGAGGGATGGATTCTTGGTGGCCAGTTCCTGTTTGTCCTTAACAAGGGACCACCAAGTTTTGTTTCCTACGCCAGTGCCACACAGTTTCCGGCGCAGGCTTTCCTCCCACTTTTTTAAGGCCCACTTGCTGGTTACCACCATCCTCCTGCATGCAGCCCTATGCAAGTCCTTGTTGCGCCGAGTCGGGTTCCTCTTGTAGCGGAGCCAGGCAGCATACTTTGCCTCAGCAGCAACACGGCAACGGTAGCCAAACCATGGCTGATCCGTCGGTCTGGTGGTGTATTCCCTGTGTGGGACGTGGCGTCTCTGGAGGGCGAGAAGGTGAGAGGTGAGTGCAAGTGCTTCACTCTCTGCTCCTCCCTGTAGCAGAGTGGCCCATGGGGTGTGGGTCAGGTCGCGGCGCAGGGAAGCCCAGTCTGCTTTGTTCCACAGCCAGATGGTGCGGGTGGTGGCCTCGTCCTGAGCCACGCCCACTTCCAGCTGTGTCAGTACAGCGTGATGATCAGAGCTGCCCACGAGCCCCAGCTGATGACACTGAAGCTTGTCCTCCTGGTAGTCTGAGATGACAGGGTCTAATGTCCCTCCTCGTTCATGTGTGGGAAGGTGACATGATCTGTCAGACCCTGCACCTCCAGGAGATTCTCGTAGGCGTCTCTTTCCAGGTGGTGATTGAGATCCCCCACAATCAGCACGTGGCTGCAGCTGTGTGCCATCATCAGGTTGTCTAAAGTCTCAGTCAGGTACAGGAGTGAGTCAGGCCCTTGTCGCGGGGGGCGATACAGGGCACACAGTAGGAGGGCTGAGCGGTCTGCCAGCGTTACTCGGAAGTACATCATCTCCATCAGTGGAGGCGTGTCTATGTCGAGTAGCTGGGCCTGCATTCCTTCCTTGAAGCAGACAGCCACTCCACCTCCTGTTCGCTCCTGTCGGTCCCTCCTCACCCAGTGGGTGAAGCCCTGCATCCTGCCATACGTGGGCTCCACCTCACTGTTCAGCCATGTCTCTGTCACCACAACAACGTCTGCATTGTGTCGTTGCACACAGTTGTGGTATAAGTCTGCAAGGTTAGTCCGGAGACCACGGACGTTGCTAGAGACGACCTTTAGTTGGCGGCGGGGGCAAGCTGGCTGTACCATGGTGAGGGATGGTAGTGAGCGAGGCCTGCTAGTCCGAGGTGGTGGTTAGGGTCCGCGGCCGACTGCTAGTACTGGTGAAGAGGAGTGGTCCACAAACGCAACACCAATTCTGTGGCTGGTAGCCAGGCAAGTCTCGCCTGGCTATGGGGCGATGGGCGGGGCTAGACATTGAGGGAGAGGATAAGTGATTCCCTGGGGAATTGTGAAGCCAGGTGTGGGGGCGACAACGAGTGTTGGTTCTAAACGACACGTGCGACACTAACACACTCGTGAACACAGACACTGAACACTGGCACAGAACACAAAGCACTTCCCCACAGGCGCACAAAAAACACACGACACTAACTACCTCTCCCACAAGTCAAGCCAAACCAGCCACGGAGAGAGAGATACAGGTTGTTTAAAAACTACCTTGGAGAGATTTGGCAACTGTGTGCTGCCTTAGGCCTCGCGTCAGGTCAGGCCCGGGTCTCGGTCACTGCACGGGTACAAGCACTCTTTTCAAGTGATTTTTAACACTATTGCAAGGCTTAGCACACCTTACACTTTTACATGGACACCAGGACACTTAGCACTTCAAGCACTGAAATTTTCACAACACTGCACTTTGTTAAACCACTGTAACACCACGAAAACACGGAGCTACCACGTGCTGACTCTCTCTCTCTCTCTCTCTCTCTCTCTCTCTCTCTCTCTCTCTCTCTCTCTCTCTCTCTCTCTCTCTCTCTCTCTCTCTCTCTCTCTCTCTCTCTCTCTCTCTCTCTCTCTCTCTCTCTCTCTCTCCAATCAATCCCTTCAGTGCCATGACACGTTTTCATATTCATTTTGCTTACTATTCAGAAACTTATGTGGGGATTAAAATAATGAAAACTCTAGGCATTAATCTTCTGACCTCCACAGACCCTCCTTAATATAAATAATAGCGTCAAATAATACCCAAAACTAAAGGAGAAATATGCATCCCAGTCCTGAAGGAGTTAAACATTCACTAATATCAACATAAAAACATAACAAAATTGAAGGAAACTGCCAGATCATTTCTCTACAAGTTCACGTACGGTTCAGAGGAGGGGGAGAAATAGCTAACAGTTCTCCTAATCATCCACACACATACTTACATGTACACGTTGGGGAAGAGAGAGGATGAGCTCATTGTAAACATAACAAATTGAAGGAAGCTGCAAGACCATTGTTTGTACTTCTAGCACACGTAAGGTTCAGAGGAGGCGAAGAAATAGCCAACAGTTCTCACAGTCATCAACACATACATGGACACGTTAAGGAAGAGAGAGAGGATGAAATCTTTGTAAGCATAGGAACATAACATGTATTTAGGGAATTTACAAGACCATTTTTTGTACTGCTAACACACGTAAGGTTCAGGAAAGGGAGAAACCACCATCTTTTCAGTCATCCACGCACATGAACACATTGAGGAAGAGATAGAGAGAAATAACAAAGATTTAAGAAAGATACAAGAGTAATTTTTTTCTACTGCAAGCTCACGAAAGTTCAAAGAAAAGGCAGAAACTCTCATTCATCCACACACATACATGGACACGTTGCGGAAGAGGTAGAGAATAAAATCTTTGTAAACATAAGAACATAACATACATTTAAGGAAGTTACAAGACCATTTTTGCTACTGCTAACACACGAATGGACCAGAAGAGAGAAAGAAACAGCCAGTCATCCACACACATACTTACATGGACACGTTGAGGAAGAGGGAGAGAATGAACTCGTTATAAATCGCCATGGATATAAATTTTGACTCGTTGAATTCAGATGGCGCCTTCCTCACCATAATGCACAAACGTATTCCCCATATCAGGAACAGAATCTCCACTGTAAGGGGTAGCGAGGGAAATGGGAGGAGGAGAGGGAGAGAGGAAATAAGGAGGTAAGGAGGTTGGTGGTAGAGGAAAGGGAGGAAGGGTATTGAAGGAATAGGTTTGGTTGGGTTAGGTAAGAGAGAGAAAATTTGGGGTTATTAGTGATAGTGTTAGTGGTGGTGGTGGTTGTATGTGTGTGTGTCTGTGTGTGTTTGCGTGTTATTTTGTCTAATACATTTGTTTTGGCTACACACACACACACACACACACACACACACACACACACACACACACACACACACACACACACACACACACGACTCATAAATGAAGGTAAGACTAGAAGATAACTTTTGTTTGAGAGGAGGAGGAGGAGGAGGAGGAGGAGGAGGAGGAGGAGGAGGAGGAGGAGGAGGAGGAGGAGGAGGAGGAGGAGGAGGAGGAGAAGTTTACGTTTGGAAGCAACAAAAGGAAGAAGGTGAAGAAAGAGGTATGTGTGTGTGTGTGTGTGTGTGTGTGTGTGTGTGTGTGTGTGTGTGTGTGTGTGTGTGTGTGATCCATCTTTAACTCTGCTCTTTGTCTTTCTTGTTTATCTGTCTATTAGTTTCTATGTATGTTTGTTTGTTCACCTATCAATCTGTTATTTTGTCTGCCTTGTTCTCTCTCTCTCTCTCTCTCTCTCTCTCTCTCTCTCTCTCTCTCTCTCTCTCTCTCTCTCTCTCTCTCTCTCTCTCTCTCTCTCTCTCTCTCTCTCTCTCTCTCTCTCTCTCTCTCTCTCTCTCTCTCTCTCTCTCTCTCTCTCTCAATATATCTAGCTTTTCTGTATCTATCTATATCTATCTTTCTATCCACCCACTTACCTATCTATCTATCTATCTATCTATTTATCTGTTCACTTATCCATCCATCTCTCTATCTATTTACCTACCTAACCACTAATACACACACCCACATACCCATCCACACACCCACCCACACACACACCACACACACACTCACTGGCAGTAAAGACGTGGTCCCACCAATCAGTAGCACACAGGAACGCCTTCAGGTCATCGGCTGTCATAGAAACGATCACCTGTAGAGATAGAGACGTAGGTAAGCTCAGAGAAACACAGGTAAACGCAGGTAAATATTAGATCATTGTTTTTTTTCTAATGTTAGAGAGGAAATCTGGCAAAGAGGCAACAAAAATATTAAGGAAAAAAAAGGTTTACTGAGATACCAGTCCCCCAAGAGAGACAGAATAATGGGATAAATGTCTTGTAACCTCCCTCTTCAATGAGTTCAGGTCAGAGGAAGGTGGAAATACAGAAGCAGACAGGGAGTTCCAGTGTTACAGAGATGGAAGTGAAGGTTTAAATTATGTGGGGTTTTTATGGTGTATATCAAGTAGTGCACGGGACTTTACCTCTTCAGTACCATGACGCATTTCCTTATTCTTCTTACTATTTGGTGTTTTTATAAAGCTTCAAAAACTCATGTGGTGGATTGAAATAGTAACGACTGTGGCCATTAATCTTCTGAGCTCCAAAGACCCTTCCTAATGTCAGTAAAATGGTCTAATCATACACAAATCTCAAGGTAAAAATGTCTCAGTATCAAAGGGGTTAAGGGTGACTAAGAGAGGGTTTGGTGGAGGTTTGTCTTCAAGGGTGACTAAGATGGGATCGAGTGCAGGTTCTCAAATAGTACAGGGGACATAACAAGAGTGACTAAATGAGCGTTTGGTGGAGGTCTTCAAGGGTGCAGGGAACATAACAACAGTAACATGAACACAATTATCACTGTCAGTAATCAGGGTAGAACAAGAAATAATGAGTGAGA
>NC_059255.1:2018282-2020782 GCF_017591435.1 Portunus trituberculatus | reverse complement strand
GAGAGAGAGTGTGTGTGTGTGTGTGTGTGTGTATGAGTGCATGCTGTTTAACTCTTGACAAACTTGTTATTATTGTTGGAGTGTGTTTGTTTGTTTGTTTAATTGTTTGCGTCGTGTGTGTGTGTGTGTGTGTGTGTGTGTGTGTGTGTGTGTGTGTGTGTGTGTGTGTGTGTGTGTGTGTGTTTGAGTGATTTTTTTTTTTACTGTCAATTTATCGA
This sequence comes from Portunus trituberculatus, assembly GCF_017591435.1. Classification (NCBI taxonomy): domain Eukaryota; kingdom Metazoa; phylum Arthropoda; class Malacostraca; order Decapoda; family Portunidae; genus Portunus; species Portunus trituberculatus. Next base: position 2,020,564 of record NC_059255.1, on the reverse strand, counting down.
ATGTTTTTGTATTGCTCTCTCTCTCTCTCTCTCTCTCTCTCTCTCTCTCTCTCTCGCAGTAGTAGTAGCAGCATTTATGAAGTTTGTGGCAGTAACATAACAAAGTAACACTATTAGACTAATACTCTCACTCACTCACTCACTCGTTCACTCACTCACTCACCACTCACTCACTCTCTGGCTAACACTGTATAACTCTCTAGGTAATTATGATATCACAGACTAAATCCACTTTGATAATCTGGAGCCTTCTATTTCAGTAATGGTTTGGTGGGAGCTCTGTGTTGCCCGGCTGTACGTGTCAACACAAGATGGGACCACGTGAACTAATCTGTGTATGTGTGTGTGTGGGTGGGTGTGTGTACGCCTCATTTACTACTATTACTACTGCTACTGTTACCACTACTACTACTACTACTGCTACTACTACTACTACTACTACTACTACTACTACTACTACCACCACCACTACCACCACCACTACTACTACTACTGCCACCACCACCACCACCACCACCACCACCACTACTACCACACCAATAATAATAATAATAATAATAATAATAATAATAATAATAATAATAATAATAATAATAATAATAATAATAATAATAATACAACTACTACTACTATTGCTATTACCACCACCACCACTACTACTACTACTACTACTACTACTACTACTACCACTACTACTACTTTTAAAACACCCTATTACTACTATACCAGTAGCACCACCATCATCAACAGCAACAACAGCAACAACAACAACAACAACAACAACAACAACAACAACAACTACTACTACTACTACTACTACTACTACTACTACTACTACTACTACTACTACTACTACTGTTACCACTACTACTAATACAGCAAGGGATAGAAGCTTTGTTCGTGTTTAAAATCCTTTCTAATCCTTGTTATTTGTAGCCTGGATAAATACACAGTGAACCACCTGCCTGTACTCACATAACACAAAATGGTTCAGTTAATTAGTAACTTAATGTCTCAGGTCTTTAGTAAATAGAATTGTTGTAGTGGTGGTGGTGATGGTGGTGGTGGTGGTGGTGGTGGTGGTTCTTTTCATCTTTTTTTAATTATTTCTTATTGGAGGTTTGTGTTGCCTGTTTTTTTTTTTTTCCTTTTTTATTGTAAATGTAAAAGTAACGTTTCTGATTTCAGGCACGTGTTGGTCAGCTGGTTAATGTGAAACTGCGCCACGGCAGGTAAAGTTAGTGTGTGTGTGTGTGTGTGTGTGTGTGTGTGTGTGTGTGTGTGTGTGTGTGTGCGTGTCTGTATGTGTGTGCGTTCCCTCCTGTTCGGTTTACTAGTTAATACTGAAACCTTATTATCATTACCCAAGCTTCAACATAATTTCAAAGTTTTCTTCCAAAGTTAACCTCATCATTAGTAAGTTCACGAGCATATTACTACGTGAGGGGAACAAAAAAGGGGAGAAAGGCTTACTGACGCGCCAGTCACTAAGCCAAACGGATTATTCGAAAGTGAAGGGTAAGTGTGCAGCCTCCCTCCTGAAAGAGTTCAAGTCACAGGAAGGAGGAAACACAGAAGCAGGCAGGGAGTTCAGGAGTGTGCCAGAGAAAGGGGTGAAAGACTGAGAATACTGGTGAACTCTTGCATTAGGGAGGTGGACAGAATAGTGGTGAGAGAAAGAAAGACTGAGAATACTGGTGAACTCTTGCATTAGGGAGGTGGACAGAATAGTGGTGAGAGAAAGAAAGACTGAGAATACTGGTGAACTCTTGCATTAGGGAGGTGGACAGAATAGTGGTGAGAGAAAGAAGAAAGACTGAGAATACTGGTGAACTCTTGCATTAGGGAGGTGGACAGAATAGTGGTGAAAGAAAGGAGAAAGACTGAGAATACTGGTGAACTGCTTCTAAAATCAAAGAGAGAAGAAACTGGTGAAAAGGGAGGTAAAAAGTGGTGAGAGAAAATAAAGAATGAGAATACTGGTGAACTGCTTCTAAAATGTGTGTGTGTGTGTGTGTGTGTGTGTGTGTGTGTGTGTGTGTGTGTGTGTGTGTGTGTGTGTGTGTGTGTGTGTGTGTGTGTGTGTGTGTGTGTGTCTACTTCAGCCATTCATCCATCGCATCCATTTGTTCACTCAGTTGCTATTTCATTGTTGTTGTTGTTGTTGTTGTTGTTGTTGTTGTTGTTGTTGTTGTTGTTGTTGTTGCTGTTGTTGTTGTTGTTGTTGTTGTTGTTGTTGTTGTTGTTGTTGTTGTTGTTGTTGTTGTTGTTGTTGTTGTTGT
>NC_059255.1:2003282-2013282 GCF_017591435.1 Portunus trituberculatus | reverse complement strand
CATAGCTAAACTTAATCTAACCCTAGTGTGGACAAACTAAGGCTTAAGCAATTTATGTGGGCAAAGAAATATTAGTAAATTTGAAAGGAGTAGGTAATAAACAAGAGAAAATAGTATTGTGTGGATTTCATTTCCTTCCCGCTGGTGTGCACATGCCTGGGAGAGTGGCTTTTTCATTACAAGCTTTTTTATTTTGTATTTCAAATATTAATCGTTTTGAGTTAATATTGTATGTGAAATTAGAAGGTTGTGATTTTTTTTTTTTTTTCAATGTGGCCCTTGCACTGGAAAGGTTTATCCATCTCTGCTCTATCCTAATCTAATTTAATGCTAACTTTAATTTAATGTAACTTAACGTAATCTAACCTTACCTTATCTAACCTAACCAGACCTGACCTAACCAGACCTAACCTATCCTAACCTTACCTAACCTAACCTAACCTATCCTAACCTAACCTAACATATCCTATCCTAACCTAATCTTTGTGAAGTGAATATTATCTTACATAACTTTAACGTAAGGCAAAGTAACCAAACTTAACCTAACCTAACTTAACTTAAATTTATTCACTTCTAATTAACTTAACCTTACCTAAACTTCTAACATTATCAAACTTCTAAGTTAATAAAACTTCTAAATTAATTAACTTAACCTAACTTAACCTAACTTAACTTTATTCACTTCTAATCAACCTAACCTTACCTAAACTTCAAACTTAATCAAACTTCTAACTTAATAAAACTTCTAATATAATCAACTAACTTAACTTCTCTTAACCAAATTTCTTCCAACTCAATCAACTTTCTAACTAGCTAACTTTACCTAACAAAGTTTACCTAAACCTCGCCTAACTTGATATGATGTTGATTAATTGGCATTTTGTGGCTATTTGTAGAACCAGTCACTAATTTTGTAACAAGATTAAAAGATTACATCGGAACACACACACAGAGGAAGCTTAAACAAATATTTTTAGTATTGTTCCATGTATGTATGTATGTATGTATGTATGTATGTATGCATTCATGTATTTTTTCTATGTATCTATCTATCTAATCTTTGTCTGTCTGTCTCTCTCTCTATCTATATATATCTATTTTTTGTCCATCTCTGTCTGTTTGTCAGTCTATATAATTATATGTCTATCTGTCTGTATGTCTGTGTATGTATCTATATATCTGTCTGTCTGTCTGTCTGTCTATCTCTATCTATCTATCTTTTTGTATGTCTGTATGTCTGTCTATTTGTCTCAGTCAATCAATCAGTCTATTTATCTATCTATCTACCTATCTATCTATCTGTCTGTCTGTCTATCTATTTGTCTCTCTGTCTGTCTTTCTGACTGTCTGTCTGTGTGTCTGTCTGTCTATCTGTCTGTGTGTCTGTCTATCTGTCTGTCTATCTGTGTGTCTGTCTATCTGTCTGTGTGTCTGTCTATCTGTCTGTCTGTCTGTCTGTATTCCTGTCTGTCAATCTCTCTATCTACCTACCTATGTAACCTCTGTATAGTCTCTCTCTCTCTCTCTCTCTCTCTCTCTCTCTCTCTCTCTCTCTCTCTCTCTCGATCCAAAGGACTTCAATAACATCCTTACCTTTTCCTTCTCCGCTCCAAAGGATACAAGAAATTCTACTTTTGAGGATTCTTGCTCCATTTACCCTCTCTCTCTCTCTCTCTCTCTCTCTCTCTCTCTCTCTCTCTCTCTCTCTCTCTCTCTCGTTCGTCTTTTGGGAGTAAAATTTTTGCCTCTGAATTAATAAGAAGTCGAGGTTTGAGTAAGTTGCCTAATTTCTTATGACACTGCGTCGCTCTCTCTCTCTCTCTCTCTCTCTCTCTCTCTCTCTCTCTCTCTCCTGGGTCAAAATGTGTGGCGAGGAGTAGACTATGTTGTGCTAACTTTCTTCTTTCCTCATATTGTTGTTGTTGTTGTTGTTGTTGTTGTTTTCTACATTATCATTGCTATTATCATCTTTTTCTTCTTCTTGTTCGTGTTCTTCTTTTCTTCTTCTTCTTCTTCTTCTTCTTCTTCTTCTTCTTCTTCTTCTTCTTCTTTGTTATTGATATCATTATTGTTATTATTATTATTATTATTATTATTATTATTTTACTGTCTTTTGATTATCTTATTCTTTTGCTCATTCTTGTCCTCTTTCTCCCTTTTCCTATTCTTCTTCCCTCTCCCTCTCTTTTCCTTTCCTCCTTATCGCCCCAAGCTTTCCTTCACCCTTCCTTCTCTCCCTCGCCGCCTCTTCACAGCCCCGGCAGCGTCCCTTGGGAGTGAGCAGCCCTTCGAGGCACATTTGTCTTGTTAACTTAGCCCTCAGTCTCGTTTCTGTTAAGTAAAGGCCTGTTTTCCGAAACGCTCTGCTGTCTCGCCACAACTATTTTCCGAGGCCTAGAGACGGTCAGCGGGGTTCCCAAGGGTGTTTCTCCTGCTCGTTGTGTGGAAATGTTAATCTGTACTAGAATCGAGAAAAAAAGTGCTAAAATCTGTGTCACTGTTTGTTTTTCCAGTTGATAATGTGGAAATCTTGTTAATCTGTCACTACAACAGTTAAAACACCCTTAAAAACTCATGTCACTTATTGTTTCTCCTGTTGATGATGTGGAAAACTTGTTAATCTGTCTACCAAAACCTTTAAAAACGCTTTATTCTCTCTCTCTCTCTCTCTCTCTCTCTCTCTCTCTCTCTCTCTCTCTAAGCCCACAGAGAGGATTAGCCAAATTCACAAGGGATTTAAAGAAAGCAATAAGAGACACGGGTTTTTACGGGTGTTTTTTACAGTTCTTGTGACAGATTAACACTATTTCTACACTACTAGGAGAAGTAATAAGCAACACTAGTTTTTAAGAGCATTTTGACACTTCTAGCTACAGATTAACAGCATTTCTACATTACTGAGTGGAGAAACACTGTTCAGAACCCGGCTAATCATCTCCGTGGCCTTGAAAAATAGAAGCTGTGAGAGAGCAGTGTTTCCTAAAAAATATCACAGTATCTGCCTGTCTGTGTCTTCCTTGCCTTAGATGTTATTGAAACCTTGCCTCTCTGACCAAGGTAAGATTCCCTTCTCCCTCTCCCCTCTCTCTCTCTCTCTCTCTCTCTCTCTCTCTTCCCTTCCTTGGTGAAATGTCTAAAGTGAAGTTTTGGGGCAATAACAGGATAAACAACACGCGGGGAAGCCAAAAGATGAGATAAGAAGTTTGAAAGTTTGCTAAGCTTTGGTGTTTGTTTCCTCTCTCTCTCTCTGTTTCTCTCTCTCTCTCTCTCTGTGAATGTAATTTTTTTTCTCGTTATTTTTTTTCAGAACTTAGATTTTCACGCTCATCTGTCAATGTCACAGAGAGAGAGAGAGAGAGAGAGAGAGAGAGAGAGAGAGAGAGAGAGAGAGCATTGGTACTTTAACACTTGATATCACAGCATTTCACCTCTCTCTCTCTCTCTCTCTCTCTCTCTCTCTCTCTCTCTCTCTCTCTCTCTCTCTCTCTCTCTCTCTCTCTCTCTCTGCTCTCTGTGCTTCGTTCATACGTAACTCAATAGTCTTTCCCTCTCCCTCTCTCCCCCTCCCCCTCCTCCTCCCTCTCCCTCTCCCTCTCCTCTCTCTCTCTCCTTCTCCCTCTCCCTCTCCCTCTACCTCACCCTCTTCCTCTCCCTCTCTCTCTCCCTTTCCCTCTCACTTTCCCACTCACTCTCTCCATCACCTGCGTCATTGAAGACAAAGTGGAGCGAGAGAGAGAGAGAGAGAGAGAGAGAGAGAGAGAGAATTATCCCACTTTGAGCCTCTCCCACAGTAATCTCACCTCCTTTTCCTCCTACTCTCACCTACTCTCCCTTTCTCTCCTTCTCCTCCTCCTCCTCCTCCTCCTCCTCCTCCTCCTCCTCCTCCTCCTCCTCCATTTACAACTTCTTATTGGACAGTAGAGAGAAGATGATCTCTGTATTAGGAACACATGAAGAGGAGGAAGAGGAGGAGGAGGAGGAGGAAGAGGAGGAGGAGGAGAAGAAGGAGGAGGAAGAGGAGGAGGAGGAGATGATTCAGCAACTCAAAGTCTTGTGAGGGATTGTCTTGGATTTGAAAGAGAGAGAGAGAGAGAGAGAGAGAGAGAGAGAGAGAGAGAGAGAGAGAGAGAGAGAGAGAATACATGCATTTAATTTTGTTAGTATTACATGACAAATTACCTCTCTCTCTCTCTCTCTCTCTCTCTCTCTCTCTCTCACACACACACACACACACACCTAACCTAACCTAACCTAACCTAACCTAACCTAATCTTACCTTTACATTGCCAAATTTCCAAGTGAAGAAAACGACAATAGGTAAACACAGGATGATGATGATGGAGAGGGTGAGGATGGCAGCTCGCATCACCCAATTGAGGGACACAACACAGGGACTTCCATCTTCACAGCTCTCGCACCCCTCGGCACACGGCAGACACTCGAAGCTTCCCTCTTCTTCGTAGGTGGAAAACTCGCCCTGGAAAGAGAGAAAAGGTGAGGTTTGGTAAGGTGACGTGAGATTAAGGCCCCATATTTTTTAAAGCCTTCTGTACTTCACTTCCATTATTCTAAAGGGCTGTATTGAAATTGATACGTGTTTTTTAAGGTGTTTTCACGTTTCTAGAGGCAGATTGACAAGATTTTTGTATTATTAACTGGAGAAACACTCTTGTAAACCCCACTAGTCATCTCTGTGGCCTTGGAAAACAGTCATTGTGTGTGTGTGAAAGAGAGAAAGAGAGAGAGAGAGAGAAATATTGGCTTAACCCATTCAGTACCAAGACACGATTTCATATTCATTCTGGTTACTATTTGATGATTTTAAACAGCTTCAGGAACTTATATGAGGGATTACAATAGTGAAGACTGCCCATTAATCTTCTGAACTCCATAGACCCTTCCTGATGTCAATAAAATCGTCTAATCACACCCAAAACTCAAGGTGAAAATGCGTCCCAGTAGTGAAGGGGCTAAGACAAGCAGTAGGGCGTTCCATAGTTTAGTAGCAAAGGTGACCAATGATTGAGAATACTGGTTAGCTCATGCACTGGAGAGGAGGACAGGGAAGGAAAGAAACACAAAGGTACATTTATCCTTTATAACATGTGGCCTTATTACGGGAATTTCTGGGCTAAAGGTGATACTTTTTGAGGTACCTCCTATCTCAAACCCCACCCGCTAGGAAAACCGTTGCCCAGAGTGAGGAAGCCCAACCTTCACTCAACCGTAGACAGGATTCGAACCCGTGCGCTTGAAGACCCCTCGGACCCACAAAGCAAGCATCATCTCAATTTCAAAGCACTTAAGATTATTTTGGGATGTTTTTGATAGGCTGAAAGGGATTAACTAACTTTCAAATCACTTCAATATAGATTTGCAAGACGAATAAAATACAACACGAGCTTAGATATATGCTTCATAGTGCGAGGAGTTAGGTGTGTGTGTGTGTGTGTGTGTGTGTGTGTGTGTGTGTGTGTGTGTGTGCGCGCGCGCGTGTCAGAGAGAGAGAGAGAGAGAGAGAGAGAGAGAGAGAGAGAGACAGACAGACAGACAGACAAAGACAAATAGATAGATATATACATAGATAGATAGATAGATAGATAGATAGATAGATAGATAGAGAGAGAGAGAGAGAGAGAGAGAGAGAGAGAGAGAGAGACACTGGAATACACTCAGCAGTCAGGTTGTCAGTTCTGAGGCAATACTGAGCTAACAACCAATGCACAAGTGTTTGGCTGGGGAGGACAGGTGAAGAGAGGTAGGTGTGTGTGTGTGTGTGTGTGTGTGTGTGTGTGTGTGTGTGTGTGTGTGTGTGTGTGTGTGTGTGTGTGTGTGTGTTTCAGTGTTTGATCTGGTGCAGTCTCTGACGAGACAGCCAGACGTTACCCTACGGAATGAGGTCAGAGCTCATTATTTCCGATCTTGGGATAGGTCTGAGACCAGGCACACACCATACACCGGGACAACAAGGTCACAACTCCTCGATTTACATCCCGTACCTACTCACCGCTAGGTGAACACTGAACAGTGAACAGTGAACACTGAACACTGAACAGTGGACAATGAACAGTGAACAGTGGACAGTGAACAGTGAACAGTGGACAGTGAACAGTGAACAGTGAACAGTGGACAGTGAACAGTGAACAGTGGACAGTGAACAGTGAACAGGGGCTACACGTCAAAGGAGACACACCCAAATATCTCCACCCCGGTCCTCTGGCTTATGAAGCCAGCGCTCTAACCACTGAGCTACCGGGTGTGTGTGTGTGTGTGTGTGTGTGTGTGTGTGTGTGTGTGTGTGTGTGTGTGTGTGTGTAGTATTGAGGATTTTCTTGATATTAATGATGATAATACTAATAGTTGTAAAATACTACTACTACTACTACTACTACTACTACTACTACTACTACTACTACTAATAATAATAATAATAATAATAATAATAATAATAATAATAATAATAATAACAGTGAAAGAAAAGAACGAAACAAAAAAGAACAAAAATCAAAAGAAGAAGAAATGAGAGGAGGAGGAGGAGGAGGAGGAAGAGGAGGAGCAGAAGGAGGGGATGAGGAGGAGCAGAAGGAGACAGATGTACATGTAGATACAAATATGAAAAGTACAATATCTTCCAAGAGGAGGAGGAGGAGGAGGAGGAGGAGGAGGAGGAGGAGGAAGTGAAGCACGGGGAGGAGGAGAAGGAGGAGAAATAAGAACAAGAGAAGCGAACGTAAGCAGAAAGAAAAGCACACTTGAATAAAAGAAGAGAGAGAGAGAGAGAGAGAGAGAGAGAGAGAGAGAGAGAGAGAGAGAGAGAGAGAGAGAGAGAGAGAGATTTACTTTCCAGAATAAGACAATAGGAGAAAAAAGTATGGAAATTTTAATACGGAGATTCTTGTTATATATGAGTGCAATTTTTTCTTTAATTCAGAAATAAAACTAAAAAGAAAAAAATAAAATAAGTCAAACAGTTGCCAATTCAATTATTTAAAGTGACAACAATAGCTACTACCACTACTACCACTACCACCACCACTGCTGCTACTGCTGCTACCACCACCACCACCACTGCTGCCACCACCACCACCACCACCACCACCACCACCACCACACCACCACCACCACCACCACCACCACCACCACCACCACCACCACCACCACCACCACCACCACCACCACCACCACCACCACCACCACCACCACCACCACCACCACCACCACCACCACCACCACCACCACCACCACCACCACCACCACCACCACCACCACCACCACCACCACCACCACCACCACCACCACCACCACCACCACCACCACCACCACCACCACCACCACCACCACCACCACCACCACCACCACCACCACCACCACCACCACCACCACCACCACCACCACCACTACTACCACCACCACCACTACTCCACTACCACCACCCACCACTACCACCACCACCACCACTACCTACTACTACCACTACTACTCCACCACTCTCTCTCTCTCTCTCTCTCTCTCTCTCTCTCTCTCTCTCTCTCTCTCTCTCTCTCTCTCTCTCTCTCTCTCTCTCTCTCTCTCTCTCTCTTACTCTTTCTTTTCTCATTTTTCTTTCTTCATTTTCTTTCGTTCCTCTCATTAACATATTATTCTTTCTTCACGACTCTCTCTCTCTCTCTCTCTCTCTCTCTCTCTCTCTCTCTCTCTCTCTCTCTCTCTCTCTCTCTCTCTCTCTCTCATTATACTCTCCTTGCGGTTTTATAATATCCTTTCTCTCTTCCTCCACTTCCTCCTCCTCCTCCTCCTCCTCCTCCTCCTCCTCCTCCTCCTCCTCCTCCTCCTCCTTCTCCCCGGACTAATAATACTTTTAAATCATTATTGAGACTTTGCTGTAGAAAAGTTCCCCCTTTACCTCATAGAAAACGGAATAGTTTGGAATTGTCACCGCCTCTCGTTTTCTTTCACAGGAAAATGAGAAAGTATTTATTGCATTTGCTACTACTACTACTACGACTACTACTACTACTACTACTACTACAACTACTACTACTGCTGCTGCTGTTACTACTGCTACTACTATTACTATTACTACTACTACTACTACTACTACTACCACTACTACTACTACTACTACTACTACTATTACTACCACTATTTCTACTTCTACTGCTACTACTACTACTACGTCTACTACTATCATCAACACCACTATTACCACCACCACCACCACCACGAACAAGAACAACATAAAATATAATCTTAATGAAAACATGAGAAATAGACGGGAATGATAATAATGATAATAATAATAATAATAATAATAATAGAGAGAAACTTAAATACATGAAGTAATGATGATGAAAATTCTCTCTCTCTCTCTCTCTCTCTCTCTCTCTCTCTCTCTACACGATAATCCCGCTAATAGCAACACGCCCCGCATTTTAATTAACACCATTAAAACTTGCATCCTTCATCCACAAAAAAGCTTGAGATTGGAACAGACTAAAAATGGACTTGATCTTTCCATTTCCACCCTTCGATCTCATGTTTTATCCTGGAAGACCTTCAAAATTGAGCTTCCGTGGCTCCAGAATTCCTCTCACAAGTTTGGAATACAAGGGAGAGAGGGAGAGAGGGAGAGGGAGAGGTGAGAAAGGGAGAGGAAGAGGTGAGAGCGTGATGGGAGAGTTTAAAGTGACGGTGTGATCTCCTGTCAGTCAATGAGACGGGTTATTGCTGCCTCAGACTTGGCTAGGTTAGGTTAGGTTAGGATAGGTTGGGTTGGGTTGGGTTAGGTTAGGTTAGGTTAGGTTAGGTTGGGTTACTTCCGGGTTGCTTGCTTTTGAGTTTAAATTTACTCTCTCTCTCTCTCTCTCTCTCTCTCTCTCTCTCTCTGGTAGTATGGTATAAAAATATCAATATGTGTTTCATTTATTTGTGTGTGTGTGTGTGTGTGTGTGTGTGTGTGTGTGTGTGTGTGTGTGTGTGTGTGTGTGTGTGTGTGTGTGTGTGTGTGTGTGTGTGTGTGTGTGTGTGTGTGTGTGTGTGTGTGGGCGCGTCCGTCAGCCAGGCCCTGCGGACATGAAGGAGTGAATTGCTAAAAATATACTCTGATTTTAGCGAAAAATTTGTGTGCCAATAAAGTAAGAGGAATTTATTGACAATATTGCCAGATTAGGTGGCCGAATATTTCAGAGGACAAAGTACATGTGGTGGGGTGGTGGCAGTAGTAGTAGTAGTAGTAGTAGTAGTAGTAGTAGTAGTAGTAGTAGTAGTGGCAGTGGTAGTAGTAGTAGTAGTAGTAGTAGTAGTAGTAGTAGTATGGTGGTGGTGGTGGTGGTGTTGATAATGGTGGTGGTCGTGGTGGTGGTGGTGATGATGATAGCGGTGGTGGTGGTGTTGGTGGTGGTGGAGAGAAACGTGACAATTTTACAGAAGAGAGAGAGAGAGAGAGAGAGAGAGAGAGAGAGAGAGAGAGAGAGAGAGAGAGAGAGAGAGAGACAGAGACAATTCCAAACATGCCTTATAAACCTGAAAAGAAAAACACACTCACATCCAAACACAGAACACATTTCATCTTTTTTTTTTCTTTCCTTTATTCAAGAACAAGGGAGAGTTCGTTCCACCACCACCACACATTAACATACACTGCGACTTTTCACCACAACAAAGCGAATGTTGGATATCTTGCTATCTTCTTCCGCTATTTTCATGCCAATTGCTCTTCTGATTTTGCTGATTTGTGCCTCCCTTCCTCCACTCTCGCTGCATAAGACTGCTTTGTTTCTTTCACCATTTTTTTGTCCACTTCCCTAATGCATGAGTTAACCAGTACTGTCAGTTATTCATCCTTTTCTTTCCCACATTCTGCTTCTATATTTCCACCTTTCTATGAACTGAACGAATTGAAGACATCTATATTATTCTGTCCACCTCACTAATGCAAGAGTTAACCAGTACTTTTAATTATTCACCTCTATTCTGTCCACCTCTCCAGTGCAAGATTTAA
>NC_059255.1:1980782-1983282 GCF_017591435.1 Portunus trituberculatus | reverse complement strand
CTTTCATTTGTTCATTTATAGTAAGGAAAATACATTTGTTTCGGACAATTCTTATTTTTGTGATCCCAATATAAATAAAATCAGTAACAAAATGATTTCCCATCTTTATCAGTATAATCTCACATAATATGTCTTCGATCGTGGTAAATAACATGAAATAGTAAGGTTATGTGGCTCTCCATACCAACAGAGTCGTGACCAGTGGCCCTTTGGGAAAAAAGATTACACATCCCTGCTTTAACTAGACCCCTTTGAAAATAGTGTTATTCCTGTTGGTAATGCAGAAAACTTGTTAACATGTCACTAGAACTACAGAAACACCCTTAAAAACCCCATAACCCGTGTCATTTTAATTAGACCCCTTTGAAAATAGTGTTGTTCCTGTTCGTAATGCAGAAAACTTGTTAACATGTTACTAGAATTACAGAAACACCCTTAGAATCGCGTGTCACTTCAACTAGAACCTTTAAAAAATAGTGTTAATCATTTTGGTAATGCAGAAAACTGTTTAACGTGTCGATGGAATTACAGAAACACTCTTAAAAACCTTCACTTTAATTAGACCCCTTTGAAAAGAGATTTGTCCTGTTGATAATGCAGAAAACTTGTTAACATGTCACTAGAACTACAGAAACACCTTTAAAAACCTCAAAACCCGTGTCACCTTAACTAGATCCCTTTGAAAATAGTGTTAATCCTTTTGGTAATGCAGAAAATTTGTTAACACGTTATTAGAATCACAGTATTATCCTTAAAAATCCGTGTCACTTCAACTAGACCCCTTTGAAAATGCAGAAAACTTGTTAACATGTCACTAAAATTACAGAAACACCCTTAAAAACACGTGTCACTTCAACTAAACCCTTTGAAAATAGTGTTAATTATTTTGATAATGCAGAAAACTTGTTAACACATGTCACTAGAATAACAGAAACACCTTTAAAAACACATGTCACTTCAACTAAAGCCTTTGAAAATAGTGTTAATCCTTTTGATAATGCAGAAAACTTGTTAATATGTCACTAGAATTACAGAAACACCCTTAAAAACACGTGTCACTTAAACTAAAGCCTTTGAAAATAGTGTTAATCCTTTTGGTAACTAAACTAGAATTACCTTTGAAAATAGTGTTAATAATGCTTTAACATGTTAATGCAGAAAACTTGTTAGAAAACGTGTTAACATGTCACTAGAATTACAGAAACACCCTTAAAAACACGTGTCACTTCAACTAAACCCTTTGAAAATAGTGTTAATCCTTTTGGTAATGCAGAAAACGTGTTAACATGTCACTAGAATGACAAAAACACCCTTAAAAACACGTGTTATTTCAACTAAACCCTTTGAAAATAGTGTTAATTCTTTTGGTAATGCAGAAAACTTGTTAGCATGTCACTAGAATTACAGAAACACCCTTAAAAACACGTGTCACTCCAACTAAACCCTTTGAAAATAGTGTTAATCAACTAAACCCTTTGAAAATAGTGTTAATCCTTTTGGTAATGCAGAAAACGTGTTAACATGTTAACATGTCACTAGAATTACAGAAACACCTTTAAAAACACAAGTCACTTCAACTAGAACCCTTTGAAAATAGTGTTAATCCTTTTGGTAATGCAGAAAACGTGTTAACATGTCACTAGAATTACAGAAACACCTTTAAAATCACGTGTCACTTCAACTAAACCATTTGAAAATAGTGTTAATCCTTTTGATAATGCAGAAAACGTGTTAACATGTCACTAGAAATGCAGAAACACCCTTAAAATCACGTGTCGCTTCAACTAGACCCCTTTCAAAACAGTGACGTAGCGGCGCGGAAGTGTTTTAGAATACAACACATAAAACCACGAACTAGAACTCCCAGTAATCTGACACTAGACATTTAATAACTGGCACAGACTTAACATACAATGGCACTACAAAGGATATTAGTAGAGTAGCCTTCTAAGTATCTCTATATATCTTTTAGTAAGTCCTCCTGAGCTGAGCGTTCTTCATCCCCATTTGAGAACCTGTCTTAGAGTATCCTTGTTTTTATTTCATTGTGTTCGTTTCTTTGTTTCCTTTATCTCTCTCTCTCTCTCTCTCTCTCTCTCTCTCTCTCTCTCTCTCTCTCTCTCTCTCTCTCTCTCTCTCTCTTGTTTCTTATCCATTTCACTTATCTCTTCATTAATCTATGCTCCTTTCTTTCTCTCTCTTTCTCTGTCTCTTTATCTACCTATCTTTCTATCTATCTGTCTGTCTATCTATCCATCTCTGTGTCTGTCTATCTATCTATCTATCTATTTCTCTATCTCTGTTTATCTATCTATTTGTATCTATCTGTCTATCTATCTGTCTATCTATCTCACAATTAACTCACCAAACATTCTACAAATCACAATAACTTAACTCTCTCTCTCTCTCTCTCTCTCTCTCTCTCTCTCTCTCTCTCTCTCTCTCCAATTCTTCATTAAGGCTTTCTCTCACTCTCTCATTGTCTCGTTCACTAAAAGGG
>NC_059255.1:1970782-1973282 GCF_017591435.1 Portunus trituberculatus | reverse complement strand
GAGAGAGAGAGAGAGAGAGAGAGAGAGAGAGAGAGAGAGACAAGACAAAGGGGAGGAAACGTTGTGAGTAGATGAGCGGAGAGAGAGAGAGAGAGAGAGAGAGAGAGAGAGAGAGAGAGAGAGAGAGAGAGAGAGAAGCACACACAATAATGAAACATCTATAATGACAGCAATTTCTCACCGTTCTCTCTCTCTCTCTCTCTCTCTCTCTCTCTCTCTCTCTCTCTCTCTCTCTCTCTCTCTCTCTCTGTGTGTGTGTGTGTGTGTGTGTGTGTGTGTGTGTGTGTGTGTGTGTGTGTGCGCGCGCTTGTGTGTGTGGGTGTGTGCGCGCGCATGTGTGTGTGTGTGTGTGTGTGTATGAGTGTGAGTGTGGGTGTGTGCGCGCGCGTCCTTGTGTGTGTGGGTGGGTGTGTTCGCGCACGTGTGTGTGTGTGCGTGTGTGTGTGTGTGTGTGTGTGTGTGTGTGTGTGTGTGTTTGTTGTCTTCGGACTCTATATCGTCGTGGGAAACACACACACACACACACACACACACACACACACACACACACAACTCATTATCACACGTTCGTTTGTTTGTTTGTTTGCTTCACCACGAAATGAATACTCTCTCAACCACTCCGTTAAATCTCCTCTTGTGAAGTTTATTGAATGATTTTTATCTACGAACGAAAAGAAGAAAATTACTAACTTTTTATTTTTCATTTAGTTTTTCCTTTTATCGAAATTATGAGAAAGACAAAATTGACAATGAAAATAGGAACACGAACCTCATTTTTTTTTTTTTATTTGCGACGATGAAAGTTTGAGAATAAATAAATAATAAATAATAAACAGGCAGAGTACGTATTCTAACTTTTCTAATTTAATTCCTCTTTTGTCCATCTAAGAAAAGGCTAATTTTACCACAAAATACACTAACTATTTTTTTATATACAACGACGAAAATAAAGACAGAATTAGCAAACACTCAGGTAAGGTTCTCTAATATTGCTAATTTCATTCCCTTTTTTTTATCAAACTAAGAAAGAAAAAAAGGCTGATTTTACCATAACAATAAAAAATTAAAAACTCAACTTTTTATATACCATGAAGAAAATAATGATGATCGAATTAACCACACTGCTAGGAAAGGTACTCTAACTTTGCTAATGGACACAAATTCTCCCTGACAAACATCACTTAGTACGTCTAATTATGTTCCTAGATTTACTTTAACCTCTTCAGTACCGTGACGCCTTTTCTTGTTCATTTTGCTCACTATTTGGTGATTCTATACAACAAAACATAAGGTAATCTTGTAATTTAACCTTAATTCTTCCCACAAAAAGTAACAAAAGGCTCTTAACCCCTTCAGTAACATGACACTTTCTCATATTCATTCTGGTTACTATTTTGTGATTTGGTACACCTTCTGAATCTTATATGGGGGATTTAAATAGTGTAGTTTCTTGCCATTAATAGTCTGACCTCTATGCACCCTTCCTAATGTTAATAAAATGGTCTAATTGTACACAAATCTCGAGGTGAAAATGCGTTCCAGTACTGAAGGGGCTAACTTTCACCACTATAGTAAGATCCTGGAAAAAAAAAACTAAATATTGAAAGAATACTCTGATAAATTATAATTCAAACTTCAAGAATTGCCTTTAACTTTCATCACAAATAAAAACCCGCAAATATGTAACAAGAAAGGAGAATTCTCGTACTATTCTTAAAAAAAACGTGTACCTTGTGTTGCTGTGTGTTGTGTAAGTGTTGTGTGTTGCTGTGTGTTACTGTGTGTTGCTGTGTTGTTGTGTGTTACTGTGTGGTGTGTGTTACTGTGTTTTGTGTACGTGTTGTGTGTGTTGTGTGTGTTGTTGTGTGTTGCTGTGTGTTGTACGTGTTGCTGTGTGTTGCTGTGTGTTGTGTGTTGTGTGTGTGTGTTGTGTGTGTTGTGTGTTTGTGTGTTGTGTGTTGCTGTGTGTTGTGTACGTGTTTGCGTGTTGCTGTGTGTTGTGTACGTGTTTGTGTGTTGTGTGTTACTGTGTGTGTGTGTGTGTGTGCTGTGTGTGTGTTGTGTGTGTTGTGTGTGTGTGTGTGTTGTGTGTGTTGTGTGTGTTACTTGTGTTGTGTGTTACTGTGTGTGTTGTGTGTACGTATGTACTGTGTGTGTGTGTGTGTTGTGTTTACTGTGTGTTATGTACTATTGTGTGTTACTGTGTGTTGTGTGTGTGTGTGTTATGTGTGTTGTGTGTTACTGTGTGTTGTGTGTGTGTGTGTGTTGTGTGTGTGTATTGTATGTATTGCTGTGTGTTGTGTACTGTGTGTTTGTGTGTTGTGTTGTGTGTGTGTGTGTTGCTGTGTGTTGTTGTGTTGTGTGTTGTGTGTGTGTGTGTGTGTGTGTGTGTGTGTTGTGTGTGTGGCTGTGTGTTGCTGTGTGTTGTGTGTACGTGTTTCCTTCACAGTGTCTCTTCTAACCCCTTTAGTATCCTGACGCATTTCCATATCCATTTTAC